>NC_140943.1:117078164-117243164 GCF_014529385.1 Adiantum capillus-veneris
CTTTTGAATCAATGCCTTGTATGTATGCAAATGACTTTGATAGTTGTCTTTGTCCATAGTTGCATCAAGCTTTATCAAGGACTTTCGAGCATCTTGACATTCTTTATCAAACCACCTTTTGTGTGATTTATCTTTGTTGATACCATGGAGATGCTTTATGGCAAAGCATTCTTCCGCACAAGAACAAATAGCTTTCTTGAAAGCTTCCCATTTAGTTTCCAATGGTGCATCACATTGAAGCTTTGTCATCCATAATTTTTGCTCAACCATTTCAATGTACATTGGTGCCCTTTTGAAATCCATACATAGTGATAACTTCTCTTTCCTTTGGCTGAGATTATCATGCTTAGTTGCTTCTCCACATGAAAGGTCAATACATAAGGTGCGATGGTTGGATTCCAGGGTCCATTGACCAAACATAAAACTCTTTATGCGATACATGATGGCTTCAGAGAGTAGCATATAGTCAATCCCACTATCCCCGTTATGTCTTCTACATGTAAATCCATTGGTTCCACTCCACAAAGATACACCATTGGCAATGAGCATACCTGTGCTATTACACATGTGTAAAAGTAACTTTCCATAGTGATCCGGCTCTTTCTCATCCATTGAAGTACGATCATACAAGTGAACTTCCTCCAACTCCCTTGAAATGTATGGCATATCAAATTGTTGAGTATCATGTTGCAATGTTTTTGTGCGAGCATTCATATCCCCAAATACAATAACATCACCTTCACCTTTAAAATAAGCAATGTCCTCTTCCAAATCAGAAAATGGTTGATCTCTATCCATGCAAGCATAAAAGGGAGAATCATGATGAGGAATGTAGCAACCGGCTACAAAAATGGGTGCTCTTTTTGGTGTCATAATTTTCAGCCATACATAACGTTTGTACTTGTCATCTTTCACAATTGATACAAAATCTTCCAATCCTTTATTAACCATACATGCTAACCCTCCTTGTCCTCTTCGTTGCTTGAGATTCTTTGACCACATCAATGAATGTACATTGTAATCCTCCAAGCCGTTAATCCTTTGTGTATCATGCTCCCAAGTTTCAACAAGAAGTACAACATCGGCTTTGCTTGTTAGTTCATCAATGCCAACCCCCGCATTCCATGGGTATCCATTACAATTCCAAAAGCATATTTTCAATTGTAACTCGGTCTCATAGGTCACGCATCCCTATTTGCTTGAGAGACTTGCCTCCTCCTTGGGCACATTTTCTTCATGAGAGATTTCCTTGTTTTTATTATTCTTTTCCTCATATGCCTTGCGGCGCATATTTTGTTTCTTAATAGTGCGATCTTCACATACAAAACATTTTGTATTCCTCAAATAGATCCAACTATTATCAAGGATAATCTTTCGCTTGGTCTCATTCGGCATGGTGCATACAATTGGCCGTTCTCCCGAGCGAGGAGCTCCTTGCTTCCCCACTCTATGTGCTCCATAGACCATAACTCCGGACATGCCAAAGTGGGTTTTGAAGAAATCTTCAATAACAATGGCAAGAGAAGGAGGTGTCTCTAACTTCTCTTCGGGAATTCCACGAATAACAATGTTCTTGGAACATCGCTCCCGTTCCTTCAACTCCTCCACATCTACATTCTCAACATTCTTTGTTTGAACCATAGCTTGCATGAGTGAGGAATTAGAAACCACATTGCTACCACATACATCAGCCCAAGACTTGTTTGTGCATACATTTTTCATGTCGCATACATCCCGGCTCATAGTGTCAAATTTCTCCTCTTTCAATACATGGTCATGCTCTACTTTGCTCATCCGCTCCTTCAAAGCATTCAAGTCCACAAGAGAGCGTTTACATTCCTTGAATTCCTCTTCAAGTTGCATCAAACGTGTTGTTTGCATCTCAAGTGTCCTCTTGAGATTCTCATTCTCAACCACAAGTACCCTTAGTGTGCCATTCTCCATTGCAAGTGCTCGTAAGTCTTCGCCTTGTTTGTTTACGGTCTCTTGCAATGATACCAAGTACGCCATGATCATGGTTTCCGATGTCGTTGGTTGGGTGGTTGTGTTTCTATCTCCACACTTAGGAGATTTTGGATCATTTTCCACAATGGTTGTGGACCTTGTTGAAGAAGAAGAACCCTTGCGAGTGCCGGAAGACATTGTATGTAAAATAGGAGATGAGAATCAATTTTGTTGAACCTGTTTACTTCGGAAATGCTGCTACAAAAACGCCTTTCATAACTCTGAAAATTTCTGTCTTTACATCAATGCGTAGAGGACTTCGTGCTCTTCGATTGAGGCTATAGATCACCCAAATCGGAGTTCGGATGAAGAAGTTATGATCAAAAGAGTGGACTGCTGTCTACTGAGTCAAAAAACGACTGCACTGAGAGAGAGAGAGAGAGAGAGAGAGAGAGAGAGAGAGAGAGACTCCTCTTTTTGTATACAGTGAAAT
This sequence comes from Adiantum capillus-veneris, assembly GCF_014529385.1. NCBI lineage: Eukaryota > Viridiplantae > Streptophyta > Polypodiopsida > Polypodiales > Pteridaceae > Adiantum > Adiantum capillus-veneris. The sequence goes on from NC_140943.1 coordinate 117,080,602, forward strand.
GGGTAGAACAAAAGTCACTGCAAGGAAGGCAAGCAAGGGACCATGATTAGCAGCTAAAGCAAGTAGCAGATCTGCAACCCCAAAGAAAAGACCTAGAAAACCCAATAAAATTTTGAAAGGTCCAAGGGTGAAGAAGTTACAAACCTACATGGGACTTTTCAGAGAAATCAGAAAGGCACAGAAATGTGTAGATTTATGCATACCAAAGCTGCTCTTTCAGAGGATGGTGAGGTCCATATGTGAAGAAGCTACCTGGGGCACCAAAAGGTGGAAGGTGGTGGCATTAATGGCTCTAAAAGAAGCAGCAGAGGACTTCCTACTGGAGTACTTCAGTGACATGACCATTGTTGCAGCCCATGCCCACAGGGTTACTATAATGGACAAAGATAGTGAGACACTGAAAAGAATAAGGTGGAGGTATGACAAACTACTGGTCCCCAATGTCTGCAGGGATAAGAAAATGAGGGAAATTTTTTTATACCCCCCTGAGCTAGTGCCACAACTCACAGTTGTAGATGTCACACATGATGTGAATACAAGGGCAAGGACAGTGACTATTGCTCGCCAAACAGAGGACATGAGGGAAGCAGAGCTTAAGGAGAAAGCAAAAGTAGCAGTGGAGTCCCAGAGGCAAACAGAATGCAATGTGACCCTGTCCATAGAGGCAAGCAATCAAGAAACTCTACTTTCAATGAAGGATGGTTTGCTTGCAGAGATACCATTTGTAGATGGAGCCAGAAAGCTAGCTCTGGAAAAAGTGGACATTAATTTATTGCAGAATCCAGATGCTCAGATTTCAAACACAATTATCTATGCTTGTCTTAAGTAAGTGTTACTATCTTGCTAGCTTTGAAAACTCAGATAATAGGTTTGCTAACTCAGGTAAAGTCTCTACAGCCTGATCAAAAGTCAACTCCCACTGCACACCCACACAGAGGTGTTTCTTCTTGATCCACAAATGTCAGTGATTATTAGACAAAAGAACAGTCCATCTGGGACCTTTGAGAGTTGGTTTCTCCACTGTGCTATGCTGGAAGTTACTCTCATCATCTTTCCATATGAGAACAACCATCACTGGAGTCTCATATGCCTTGATGTTGACCAACCAGCAGTGTGGGCGTTCAATTCAATAAAAGGAACCCACCCTGAAATTAGGCTGTAAGTGTTTTGTATCAGAAAGTGTTTCTTATAGATATCCATGTAAATTTGAAGCCTCATGCTAACATCTTGACATTGCTTTGTGCTGTTGTATAAAGAGGTTGTTGCTTGCCTATGGCAAGCTATGTGGAAGGTATGAACTATACAAGGCCCCAATCAAAGATGTACCTGTCCCAAATCAAACCGATGGAAATTCTTGCGGCTGGAGATGTCTTCTCCATGCAGAATATTTCCTGCAAAGCTACTTTGCATTAAAACCTTTCATGACTAAGGTAACCATTTGGCAATGCATTCAGTTAGTTTTGGTTTAGTTTATAAAAGAATTCTCACCATGTGGTCTTTCAATTTTGCAGAGTGCTTTAAAAAACTACACATATGATTATTTGCAAAGATACCGGGAAAGTTTAATACAACACCTGCTTACTATGTCTAGCCCGAGAGAGCTTGAAGATAGCAGCTTGGATGACCGCACTATTGATCTAACAATACATAATGTGCCACCACGACAAACCCCTGCATCCGATACAGTGGAATCACAACGGGCCGAGGGGGTCATATCAGCAGAAGATGAAAGAGCCGAGGATGGGGAAAGGTCAAATGATCATATGGAAGGTGCTAGTGTACAACCAGAGGAGACAATGAAAGAGCCAAGTCAGCCAGTGGAGGAGCCAAAAGAGCCTATGGCTGAAACCCAAGATGAGGAAAGGAGGCCTATAGATGAGCAAAAGGATATGGATGAGGAAAGCAGGCCTAGGGATGAGCAAACTGATATGGATCAGGCAAGGATGTATGAGGCAAGCCGGTCAACCGAGGGAGAGGAAAAGACCTTGGAGGAAACCTTGAATGAGGCAGAAAGAGCCATGGGGGAAACCCCTGATGAATATGTGAATGATGACTATGAAGATGTGAATGATGAAGCTAAAGCAGAGGAGAGCAACAACGACATCAACACTACAGAGACCCAGTATGGACCCTTGCTACTTGTAGATACGGTTGTTCCGGTAATGTCTATTCAAGTATGGAAAAATATGTTCAGCTTCTAACTACTTATATGTACTTGTCAACTTTTACAGAGGTTGATTATCTTGGACGTCAATGGATTGCTGCTGATGCGCGTGCCTCTCGGTGACACAGAACCCTTTGAGGATTTGCAAACGTTTCGGATGGAAACTTGTCGAGTCGTGGTTCGTCCAGGAACCAAGGAATTTATTCAGTTTCTTCTTCCGCGCTTCAGAGTTGCCATATGGTCTTCAATGCAAAGGCAAAACTTGTCGCCACTAGTTACAATAGTTTGCAGTGTATGTGACGCTCACACGTCAGATTTTGCCTTTTTGTATGATCAAAGAAAATGCGTTACCGTTGAGGGCCACTACCACCCTAAAAAACCACACTTACCTCTTTTGTACATATCGTTTAGCCAAATTGGTGTACCCTTTGATGCAACTAATACACTACTGATTGATGATACTCCTGAAAAGGGAGAACTAAATCCATCGGGAACAACTATCTCACCACCTTCTTTCGAGGGGCATTCCTTTGATTTTTACCTTGAAGACATTCTGATTCCATACTTACAGAAATTGTATCTCAGTCCATTGTTCATGGACGAGTTTGTACTTTCTAATGAATTAAGATGACTCTTCTATCATGTCTTTGTCTTGTCTAACATTGAGAGAGAGAGAGAGAGAGAGAGAGAGAGAGAGATTTGACATGGTAAAGAAATGTATTTCAAGCACACTTTTTCATAGGGCACAATTGACAAATGAGCTCAATAAACTTCATGTATTGAAAGTCATTTGTATACACTTGGGTTCACAAGAATATCTGTTACATTGACACTACTTCAACCCGACCATCCAACTCTTTGTACAAAATATCTTTTTCCCTTCGCCGCATCACCTTACGGCCAGCTAGGAAAAAGGAAAAATCTGATAGGTCCTTGTCCATTGAATCTTCAATTATGTCATGCCGCAAATGCTGAAGACTGCATAGCTCCCTTATTGTAACCACCAACAGTAGGCCATGCTCTTTATCAATCACTTCCACATCCACAACAGGATTATCTTCCAAACCTGCAGAAACCTGGTCCATAGGAATGTACTTACCATTGAGCATTTGTGATCGCATATACCAAAATGAGAGTAACAGTGATTGGCTTGCAATCATGTACTTGACAACTAGAGTATCAAGCGCGACCTCGCACCGTAAACCAATCTCTTCCTTTACATACCATCCTCTGTCAAGAAGTTTGTCACAGGATGACTGCTGAAATGACTTACACATGAACATAGTTTTCGTAACACGGATGTTGTAGCTATGAAACAACTCTATGAAGAGTGCAACAGGACAAAAGTTTGCAATTCTAACCAGTTTGGTGGGAATAGAGCTACGTAGAGACCTCTGTATATCCTTGTAGAGCTTACTTCGCATTGCCTCCACCATTGTTTCCTCGAGAACTGGCCAGTCCACAGTGTTCCAATCGGTTGGTAGAGGCACTTTCACCAACATGCCATTCTTATTCCTTGAGCTGAGTTGGTAGAAGTGGTCATAAAAAAATATTCCCTCATTAGCTAGTCTTTTGCTGCTCCTCCCTGAATACTGTAGAGAACCAATGTGGGCATGAACAACATGGAAGAGGCCTATTATGCACTCCACAGGCTCCCATTGCTCATAAGAAGAGGGATAAACATCTTCAATATATATAAGAAGAGTTAAACTAAGAGTATCAATAAGTAAAAATGACAAATCTAATGTAATTGAGCTGTGAAGAATGGAGACATTGCTCATAACAAGCGGGAGAACATTGCAAAATATATAAGAAAAGTTAATGAGAGTATCAGTAAGTTCACATGTCAAGAGTACTTACAATTGCAACGTGGTTGATGTATATCTGATACATTTCCACTGTTTGCTATCACCTCTGGATGGGTAAACACATGCTGAACAAGAACTTCCTTTACAGATCTTTTGCCGATTTCAACTTTGAAATCCAACACTCTGGCCTTCCATGCTGAGCGGTAAACGTTGATACCACTAGACCTCTTGGGTCTTCTTGGTTGCATGAGGACCCATGAACCTTTGTTTATCCTTTGTCCAACCCATTGGTTCTCTGCACTTATTGAAGTTGATATTGTAATTGAGGATATGCTACTACTTGGCCTTCTAGGCAAAGTGCAGCTGTTGGTTGTTGGTGTGAGAGACAGTAAACACCTGGAGCTTCTTGGGCGAGAAGACGTGGAAGCCATAGCTCTCAGAGAAAAGCTTTAGTGGAGGGAGATTAACTTTGAAAACATTCTAATGGAGGGAAAGTGTTTTAGAATTCCAATATCTTGTGCGGGCTTAATGGTCACCCTCCAGTACGTTAATGACCATAAGAGAATATCAGAAGTGGGACCACATGCAAGCACCTAAAAGCTCGGTAAAAGGAAGGAAATTACGATACTACAATCCTAGATTCGTGAAAGTTTTATGCTATTTTCCTATTTTTTGAGTCTTTCCACTTACTTTCCTACGTAACGTAGCCTTCGTGCTCATTGGACGCGCTCTATTTTTCTCTCTCTTCATATGGCCCTCCAAATGACCTCTGAAATTTCCTAATGTGATTATGCAACTTTACCCTACATGGCTCCAATGACAATATATGAGCCTACGGATTCTGATCCAACTATGGTTAAAGACAGATGTTCAGTCCTCATACAGTCTTCTTGGAATACCATTGTCAGTTGTATGGGACAACTGATGGAGGCTGCTGGATCAAAAGGTGAAGTGATAAAGCTCAAAGCTGATTTGAAGGAGGCAGAAGAGCAGATTGAAAAACTCCAAAAAGCTCGGGAAGAGCAGAACATACAACACAAGGTACTAGAAGCTCATTCAAAAAGGACTAATGAGTTGTTAAACAAGAAGCTAGGTAAGGCTGAATTTGAAATAATGATCGTCAAGGATCAATGAAATGAAGCACTGAGAGCTGCAGAACGGGCTGAAACGATGCTCAAAATGAAGAGGGTGGAATTCCAATCTCTATCCATTCGCCATACAGCTCTGAAGGCCTCTCTTACTAAAAGATACATCTATAGGAGTTTGGCTGAAATTCTAAATCCAGCAAGCAATGCTGTTTTCGATTTAGAGAATTTGAAGTCCTTGATGGAAAGTATGCAGAGTGATTTGTAGGATAAGGTGACTGAGTATAATACTGCTCTAATGAATCAAGCCATATTGGATTATATGGAGCAACAGACTTCTCCGGATGAGGAAAATGAAGACAAGGAGGATGAAGCGGATGAGGAGGAAGATGACCAAGATGAAGGGCATACAAATAATGATGATGATGCCCCACCACCATCTCCACCTCCAGGACCTGGTACTGGTGGTACAGGGCCAACTGAAGGAGTCCAATCATAGCCAGACCAGCCAGACCAGAATGAGGGTCAACAAGAAGGACAAAATGAAGGGCATCAGTCGGGTGACCAGCAGACGAAAGAACAACAACACATTCACACTAGGAATCAGCCAGCTGATCAGTCCTAGCTCAGCAGGGATGCTAAAGGAAAAATGAAAGTGCAGGATGAAGGATCAGTTGCTGATCATCAACATTCACTGTAGCTGATTACCCTGAATTGGCAATTGAGACATCAACACGCCTCCATAACCCGACAATACCTGCAAGATGATGATCTCCTGTCTGATTTAGAAAGATTTCAAAGGTTATATGTTGGAGCCACGGAAATGGTGGAGCATTGGAAATCAACATCTTTCCATGATCAAGAAGCTTGTCATTTACCTGCGCATCCCAGTACAGTCCAACTACTGGAAAGAGTTCCTGAATGGATACTTACTGACGAGAGAGTGAAAAACCCACATTTGCAAAGGCAGTCTACTGCAGATTGTCGCTCCCTTGGCTTGGAATTAGAACTTTTGCTGGGAAACAGACCAACTTACAGATGCATGAAGGATGTTAGGGACCAGCTAAAGGAAGTTTTGGTGCAAATGCAAGCTGCCAGAGGGGTTTTGGATCAAAGAGTCAAAGCTATTCTTTTGTATCAGAGAGTCAAAGCTATTCTTGAGGATCGGAAAACCAGTAGCAAAGGACCTCACACTAGAATGTTAGTCGGAGCACAGACAATTGCTCTCCGAGCATGGTTCCAGCTAGTGAGAATCACCAGAAAGATGATGTAGCAAGAGAACCAGGCTATTCTCAATTTTTTAGGATTCGTGCCCGATTCTCTAATTCTCTTGTATGTCTTTCCAACAAGAGAGGCAGAGCTGCCAAGATTCCTTCCCACACTATATCCTCAACACCCAGAACCAGTTGATCGCCTTACATACTTCAAAATCATTGATGAGCTTCAGGATTGGTATGAGTGCTCGACTGTGGAATGGAAGACTTGGCAAACGCTGTTCAATGATGCTCTCCAAATCAATGATATTCAGGCACTGAAAGAGGAGATGCATAGGATCCAGCTGTGTATGGGCCAGTGGAAGATTCAAATCAGGGGTTTGACCAGGATTACTAATCAGTTGCTACAACTTACAGTCGAATCTTCTAAATTGCCTTAAAAGGATATTGTAGCAAAGCCAGGTCTAGCACCACAGTACAAGGATATGGCTGAGATTCTTTTCGAAGCTCGATTCAAAACTAATCAGCCTCTTCCAAAAGGATGGATCCATACTGCTTCGCATTGTCATAAGCTGGTCAGAACCAGGATTAGCAAGGGCAGGCGTACACTTTATGATCCTGACACCAAAACCTATCATTCCCTCACTCCTTATGAAGTAGAGATGAACATCAAAAGGCGGGATCAGCTTGAGCAGGAGACCATTTATTGACTGACTCAAAAGGAGAATGCTGGTACTGGGACTTCTCAAGAGCCTACCACGCCGAAGGGGAAGAGGAAGAAAGTTCAGTGGAAGGACAATGGGTAGTTCGGTTTCAGAATTCAGATTGTGGGCTTTTCAATTTTCAGCTAGGAGATTGATTTTAGTCTGTTAGGAGTTCAACCATGGCTTCTTCTTGAACTCCTGTACAAGGTACTGCAGTAGAGTATTGTCCAAACCAGACGGTGGATTTTCCAATATACCAGTAGAACTAGACGGTGGATTTTTCAGACTCACATCAGAATCAGACAGGGCAATTTTTTTCACAAATTTTGGAATCTTGCCAAAATTCAAGAAAGAAGGGAAGGATGTAGACAACTGGATAGATCATTATGTGGGAACGTCTTCTTAGGAGATGGGCAACAAATTACTTAATGGTTACTATGGTAATTACTACAGTAAATCCAAAGTGTATAAATAGGGCCCATTACATTGTAATCGGGTTACGTTTTTGGGTTACGTTTTGGCATTGTAATCGGCAAGTGTGTTGGCAATTGTCGGCTCTACTCACTCTTTGTCAATCATATTCGCTGTAATCTTGATCTGTATTCCCAATCATGGCATATATTCCAGTTACACTGACTTCTCGTTCAATCTTCTAATCTGAATCTGAATCTTATTTCTAGTACATAAGTCTGATTCTTATTTCAGTATCCAGATTCCAGTCTAGTTTCTGAGTTCTGTCCAGTCTACTGTCTGAAATCTTCCTACACTAGTGGCTGAAATCTTCTAACACTAGAATTAGATATCTTAAGAGATCAGCTCCAATTCCAGCAGGAAAAGCCCAACACGACTATGGCTTAAGAAAATACTAAGTCGAAGTTCTCTCTCAAAATGCAATCACCTATAGTAACATCTTGAAGGCTATGTCGGGGAAATGGTAGAAAAAATCACAATGATTTTGCTAGTCAAGGACTATTGGAGGAAGAAGCCAAATGATTTTGGCTGCCCAATCGACCCATGTATACCAAATGTGGTGCCCATCAAATATTGGCCAAGGGCCACAACTAAGGCCACACTCAAAATGTTGTAGCGGTTCAGTTCTCTGTGTTATCCGGAGGGAGCACCAATGAGATGATTATAAATAAAGAAAGAAGCCCAATGGCCTCAACCTATGGCGGCCCAAAGGCAACCAAAGGGAGGCCGCCCGCCCACTATGGAAGGCTGCCCAACAAACTGAAAAAGAAAAAAAGGGTTTTTATGGAGTGTGAACCAAGGAAAAAAGGAAGAGCATGGCGTGAAGGTCAGGGCGACGAGCAGGCAACGTGAGGGAGGAAGAGAGAAGCGTAGGCTACCGCGTTTCTCTAATGAGCGCGATGGAGAGACAAGAGTTTCTCAGCATGGCGGCGCGATGATATTCGGCCCTGCAAAAGGCACTGGTCAAATCTGCCTGCCATGTCATCGACATCGCTCCCATGCCACGTCAGTCGCGGCACCATGACTGCGTGGTGGGGCAAAAAATGGAGTTAGTTTTCTTTTAGGGAAGCAAGTAGGGCATAATAAGAAGGAGAGGGCTATCAACGAAGGGAAAAAACGAGGGGGAAGCCAGAGGAGAATGGGAAGAAGCCCTCGGATCATCCTTGACTGGCAAAGATTCTCTCTCCCTCTCTCTTGCTCTCATCCTGGAGGCAAGCAAAAATGAGGAGAGCAACCAGGTGTGAGATCTCCACCCCGTCGTCTCAAACGACGTATTTGATGGTAAACCTGGTGGCCACTAGATCTAAAGCGGAAGCAAACAAAGTGGTTCAGGGTTCAACTAGGAGACGATCTCTCATCACAAAGTGAGTCTGGTTCGAGCCTACTAGCAACGAGATCTAGCTCCACCTCGCAGGGGAAGCGTACTTAACCTATCTAGAGATACTAAGACCCACCTTCCAAGAGGAGAGAAACATCGCGTGCCTTTTTCCCCATGTTTCAGAGGAACGTACACTTGAGACTTCACCGCTCTAAGGGCAATGAGTATTACTAGTATCGATTTAAACACTATGGAGAGAGAGAGTTATTCACCAATCGGGACCACCCTTCTCATAGGCATTGCCAACCTGAGCCAAGCCCCCACTTTCCACCCCCACACTCACACTTCCTTGTGTGTCCTAATTACTACCACAGTAGTTGTTCAACATAAAAGTTCCTTGATTAAATTTCGATTCACAATGTTCGTTAAAAAAGCCCTTCAACCAGTATTGCAAAGCGGCACCAAGAAAAAACTCTAGTAAAAATTCTACTCAAACTTATTCATTAAAATTCCAATGTTCTGGAGGTACAACATCCCCCCTCCAGCGAGAGTTTACTCCTCCCGTTGTCGTCTAGCTGCCCATACAACTAGGTATGTCCACTGCATAGAAAGCACGACACGGACATTCCAACCGCATAGAAAGCAAGACGTGGGTTCCCACCGCATAGAAAGCAAGTCGTCGGTAAGGCCCTAAGCTAGTAACTCTAGCTACTGCGAACCCGTCACGAGCCGCCCCCTGTGATCAGTAGGGGGATCAGGACTGATTCAACATTGGAAATAGAATGAACATGTAGAGCTAAATTTTCCCTAGCAGACATTCTTTCCTATTGCAAACAACATACCCATGAATCATTTCTTTCCTACTTTAGACTTTAATGTACAAATGAATTCAATGCCGAGGTTTCTGTCGGATTTCTCCAACATGTTTGGGGATATGTTCATTCCTAGCTAAACGTGTGCAATGTTAATTTAAACGACTAGAATAAAATTGTGACCTACCTCTTCCATTTCTTCGTCAATGGCTCGTGAGATGGCCGGTGCTTGTTCGTCCATGAGAGCTGTTCCCTTTCCGTTCACATTGCTCGTTCCCGCCTCGCGGTCGTGGGCACCACCGAAGTGAGTTCTCTTAACCGGGGCCATTTTACTCACTACTTTAAATGATAAACTTGAAGAAAAGAGATAAAGTCTGAGAGCATCATAACAAACCAATTGGTAGATTAGAATCATTAAAGAATCCTCCTTATGCAAGAGATTAGATTTTTCCTTCGAGACCTAGCAATTTTATGGGTAATTCTTTACTTTCCCTATGGGAACTGGTTCTAAAGTTAATCACTAGGCTTAGATGATTAAGAAATTCAGAATTTTACTAATTGATTTGCAAGAGAGATGAAGTAAGCAAACTCAATCACTTTCCTAGTGCAATTTGAAGATGTAGAGTTATCACAGGCATGTATGACATAAAAATCTCTTCTTAATGGCCTAATGACGGTTTAATTTTAACCTTAATCTCGTCTTAATGTGAGAGAAGATTTTGAATCTAATTAATTACATTACTAATGAATAGAAAAAGAATGAATTTCATCAAATCTACACTATTACCGGCTGACAATTTATTAACTATGCTGCATAGAGAGAGAAATCTCTCCTAATCAAGAATTGACCATCGATTAAGAATGATGAATGGCTGCATAAATTAGCTAATTGAATGATGATTATGTAATGGAGAATAGTTATGTAAACTAAGAGGGCAGCTATAGGGAATTATAGCCAAGATTAAGCGTAGTAGATAAGGAATTTGGAGAATAAAGATGAGAATTAAGAAGAGCAGTAATTAAACCGTGATTAGGGCTGAGAATCCTCTTAATTTTTCTAAACCAATGAATCCTCAAGATGAGAATTTCGGCAGCACCTCACTTCTTGCTTCTCCTCTGAAAACTGTGTGTGTACCGGCAGCACCCTCCCAAGGGGTGTGTAGGTGTGTGTGTGTGTGTGTGTGTGTACTGGGTGTGTGTGTGAGCATGTGTGTGTGTGTGTGTGTGTGTGTGTGTGTGTGTGTGTGTGTGTGTGTGTGTGTGAGCAGACCTTTAAATAGGCCTCCTCAAGATGAAAATTGAACCTGCTTGCTATATGTATCTGGGAGCTACTCCAGTTAAGCATGGCAAGTTCAGTTGCCTACCCACCAAGTGTCCAATTGGCTTAGTTAACTGGCTCTCACACTTGGTTGCAATCTTGGAAACTCTCCCAAGACTCCCACAAGGACAAAAGGCGCCCCCTAGCTGCTTAAGCTGATCTCGAGTGGCCTGGAACCTGTTCCCACACAGCCTCGGGCCCCAGTGCCTCCTCGGACAATTTTTGAAAAAATTGGTTTTAGGCTAAAACGGGCCATACGAGTCGGATTTTGATGCCGTAAATTGCTATACTGAGGTCTAACTAAGGCGTACTGGCTCGAGTACCTGCCATATTTAGCAGTCCCTCGGGGTTCGAAAATGCACTTTTTTTCAAATTCGAGATACGGGTGCAGATTTTCGAGACGGTCAAAACTAGACGGGTCGGGTGACCAAAAACTTACTATTTTTGGAATTTTCTAACAAAAATTATTTTAATTCACATTTCGAAGCTTTATAACATTCTAAACATCATGGCATTGACAGAATTCGAAAAACTGCTAAAAATAGTAACTTTTTCCATTATATTCATTTCAATGTACAATGGTGCTCTTGTAATCGGGGTCAGAGACCTTTGAACCTCCCGAATGTGAAAAATTTGAGATGTCCTCTTCTCAAGAATGTGTTTGGATAATCTTATATGAGCGTTGATTCGTCCTGCCAAGTTGCATCTTCCTCAGGGTAATCCTTCCACTTTACTAGATGCTCCGTGATAGTTCTGTTGCGTAACTTTATTTCCCTTGTTTCAAGTACATAGTCAGGTTGGAGCTCGAGATCTCCTTGTGCTAGCATGACTATGTGATCTGAGTCCAAGAATTGATCAAGATTGGGGATGTAGGGTTTGAGTAAGCTGACATGGAATACATCATGAACCTTCAAGTTTGTAGGTAGCTTTAGCTTGTAGGCCTGGTCACTTACAACCTTAACGATCTCGAATGGTCCACAATACGTTGGGCCGAGCTTCTTATATCTTCCTAGATAAGTTGCTTTTCTTTGGTCGTACTCGCAGAAAAACCTTATCCCCTTCTTTGAAAGTTCTTTCCGAACGGTTCTTATCTGCATAGTGCTTCTGTCTATCCTGAGCGGCCTGGATGTCTTGGCAAATAGCTCTAGTCTGCGCTTCGATATCTTCTAACATCTTCCTAGAGGCTTCTACCCTGATGGTTGGATCTGAGAAGTTCAATGGTGCTAAATAGTCCTGTCCATAAAGAGCTTTGAAGGGTGACATTCCAATGCTTCTATGTTCGAAAGAATTATAAGCATACTCCACCAAAGGTAGATATTGTAACCACTTCTTTGGTTCTTGCGAACAATAAGCTCTGAGAATGTCCTCGATGAATTGATTAACTCTTTCAGTTTGCCCATCTGTCTGCGGATGATATGCTGTACTGAAGGCTAATTGTGACCCAATAGATTGGAAAAGAGAAGTCCAAAATTTTGATGTAAAGTTGGTATCTCTATCACTAACGATACGTTTGGGTAGACCATGTAGCCTAAAAATCTCCTTGATGAATACTCGGCTAATATGTGAAGCAGTAAAGGTTGTCTTTACGGGTATTAAATGAGCCACTTTTGTGAGCATATCAACAACCGCGAAAACAGAATCATAACCTCCTGTAAAAAAATCCATACTGGTGCATCCCATTTCATCTGAGGTATGTCAAGAGGTTGAAGTTGCCCTGGTAACTTGATTCTTTCGGCCTTGATCCACTGACAAGAAAGACATTGCCTCACGTAGCGAAGTATGTCTCCTTTCATTCCAGACCAGAAATAACTCCTTCTGACAGCATGAAGAGTCTTTGCATAGCCTAGATGTCTGGATGTAGGGCTATCATGTGCTTCATATAGAATAGCCTTCTTTAGAGCTGGGTTTCTGGGCACACAGAGTCTATGTCTGTAGTAAAGACATCCTCCCATAAGAGAGTAATCTTTAGCTTCAGGCATCTTATTCTACTGAACTAATGAAACTATACGTTGGTACTCTGGATCTACCAAGGATGCTTCTTTGATTTTATCCCAAATAGGGTTATTTGAAATAGAGATAGCTCTGAGAAACCATCTGCAACTGTGTTTTTCCTTCCTTGGTCTATACTTTATGTCAAGGTCGTATTCCTGTAATAGCTCTATCCATTGCCGTTGTCGCATATTGAGAATAGGTTGAGTAAAAATCCATTTTAAGCTCTTGTGGTCTGTCACTAGCTGAAACTTGTGCCCGAGAAGATAATGTCTCCATAACTTTAGCGCATGTATAACCGCTAAAAGTTCCAAATCACGAGTAGGATAATTCTTCTCGTGATCCCTCAACTTTCGCGAAGTATAAGCCACTGGTCTTCCTTCTTGAGTAAGAACTCCGTCAAGAGAAAATTTTCTAGCATCGGTCGCTACTTTAAATTCTTTACTGAAGTCTGGAAGCTTTAAAATAGGAGCTGAGACCAAGAATTCTTTTAGCTTAGCAAAGCTATACTCGTGCTCGGTCTTCCATTCGATCCTCATTCCTTTTTTCAGGAGTTCCGTCAAAGGTGCAACAATACGTGCATAATCCTTCACAAAAATCCTGTACCATCCCGTAATTCCAAGAAATCCTCTTACTTTGCTGACGGTGGATGGTTGAGGCCAATCAACGATATCCTTGACTTTTTGTAGATCCACTGAAATCCCTTCAGCCAATATGATAAATCCAAGATAATTGACCTTTGGTGAGCAAAAGGTGCACTTGCTCTCTTTAGCGTAAAGTTGGTGTTCCCGAAGAAGATCAAGTACTTTGTGAACATGTTCTTCGTGATCTGCCTCGTTCTTAGAATAGATTAGAATGTCATCAAAGAAAACCAAGACAAAATCATCCAGGTAAGGTCTAAAAATATCCTGCATAAGTCGATTGAAGCTTGCAGGAGCATTTGTTAGACCAAAAGACATTACTGTGAATTCGTAGTGTCCATACCTAGTGTTGAAAGTTTTCTTTGGAATATCTGATTCCTTGATCTTGATTTGGTAATATCTGACCTTAAATCTATCTTTGTAAACATTTTGGCTCCGTGGAGTCTGCCCAACAGTTCGTCAATCCTTGGAATTGGATATTTGTTCTTGACAGTTACCTGGTTCAGTCCACGGTAATCTATGCATAGCCTTAAGGTTCCATCCTTCTTCTTCTGAAAAAGAACTGGTGCACCCTAAGCAGAAGTACTGGGTCGAATGAATCCTTGCTCAATGAGTTGCCTAAGTTGTTCCTTGAGTTCGATGGCCTCTGGCAGTGACATTTTGTAAGGTCTTTTTGAGATAGGTTCACATCCAGGGATAGTCTCAATCTCATGATCAACCTCTCTATGTGGCGGAAGATTCGTAATGTCTTTAGGGAATACATCATCATACTCCCTCAACCAGTTTGGTCGAAGTGAGGTATCTGATTGGTCCAACTTGTTGAGCTTTACCGCATAAATTTGTTGCCCCTTTCTTAGTCCTTTCAAGAGTCTACTGGCTTTAACTAGAGTAGCCCTAGGTCTCCCATTTTCCCCTTGGATTAAGGCTTCATTATCCAAGTTATCTGTAAAGGTAAAGTTTCCTTGTGCACAATGGATGTGGGCCCTATTTTGCTTTAGCCAGCCCATCCTAGTATCCCATCAAAGAATCCTAAGGGTAGGGTTCGAAGTTGGGCAGAAGTTGGGTGTCCCCCTAAATCAAAGTCGATTTTTCCTACAGAATGTTGAGATACTACTTCCTTGCTGTTTGCTAACTCTACAACTAGCTTGCTTGATGGATACTTATCTAGCTTTAGCTTCCTCATGCATCTGGGTGAAAGAAATGAAAGAGTACTACCACAATCTATAAGGAAGTTAACTTGTTCAACTCTGAGAGATCCTCGCGTATGAATGACTGCGTATTGCTTGCAACCATTGGGATTGTCAATTGCAGCATGTAGGGTTTCTCTTTCCATTGCTTCGTCACCCACAGTTGGTTGTACCACTTCGGCATTAACTCTGGTGGTAGTTCCACGCCCTTGCCCTCTGTTCATCCTTCCTCGTCCTCCTCTTCCATTAGCTTGTCCATGACCATGGGTGTTCAAGGGTATGGCATTGGCGCTGGTTGCCTGAGTGTTCTTGGGGCATTTGGATCTGTAATGTCCAAACTCGCCGCAACCATAGCATCGAACATCTGGGAACTCCAGGGTTGTGGTGGTAGCCACAATAGGACG
This sequence comes from Adiantum capillus-veneris, assembly GCF_014529385.1. Classification (NCBI taxonomy): domain Eukaryota; kingdom Viridiplantae; phylum Streptophyta; class Polypodiopsida; order Polypodiales; family Pteridaceae; genus Adiantum; species Adiantum capillus-veneris. The sequence continues at coordinate 117,095,717 of NC_140943.1, forward strand.
CTGGTCATATGCTTGGTTGGATGGTCTATTGTTCCAATTAGCTTGTCCACGCCCATGGGTATTCAAGGGTATGGCATTGGCGCTGGTTGCCTGAGTGTTCCTGGGACACTTGGATCTGTAATGTCCAAACTCACCGCAACCATAGCATCGAACATCTGGGAACTCCAGGGTTGTGGTGGTAGACACAATAGGACGCTGGTCATATGCTTGGTTGGCTGGTCTATTGTTCCAAGTAGTCGTCCTTGCCCCCTTTGCCCAATGATTCCTCCTGTTCTGATTAACCTTTTGTACTTCAAGAGCTAGAGGTTTGGCCCTCAACAAGGCATCTTGTAGTGTCGTCGGCCTGAGAGCTTCCAAACGAGTATTCAAAGGGTCGATTAGTCCTTGGCAGAACCTCACCACCTATTGTTCCAAGGTCATCTTAGGAGCATATCTCCGAAGAGTGACAAACTTTGCATAATATTCTTCGACAGATGAAGTCAGCTGCCGAAGTGAAAAGAATTCATTCATCTTCAAGGTTCTATAGACAGGTGGTAAATAGCACCCCATTATCGCAGCTTTGATGTCTTCCCAGGATTGGGAAGATCCCTTAATATCCATGTCCCTACAATGTTGTGTCCACCATATCTTGGCATCACCAGTCAAGCGGAACATCGCAAGCATGGTCTGATTTACGGGTTGGGTTACCGCAGCTTCAAAGTAATCGTCCATGGCTTCCATCCACACTTCTGCATCTCTCTCCACATTTTCCCCCTCGCCCTTAAAGAGTGGAGGTTGGGCTTGTTTGAGGAGGAGCTTCTTCTCCTATGCTGCCGAGTAGAGACCAACAGGCGGTGCCTACATGGGTTATACGAAATTCTTGATACCATTACTTGGATTTCAAAATAGACACGAGACTTTAAAATAAAATTCAAGACTCCATTTTATCAAGAGATAGAGATCCAGAAGCAAAAAGAACTTTATTGATGAAAATTTATTACAATTGAAACCCCTCAAGGTATAGGATAACTGATGATCAACTTATTACATGGCTTGGATTGTGTATAAGATACGCCTAAGAGATTGTGTTCGCATGATGCACTACTTTGTTCGTGAAGTAGTCCCTATACTCATCCTTGAGTGGATAATAAACTATGGTGTCAAGCCGGGATTCTTCTTTTGGTACTCCAAAAGTTCTGACTCTGTTTGCTGGGATCACATTGGTGACCTTCTCCAAGAGCCAGTCGTTGAGGGTTTGATTGGTTTCATCAGAGACAGTCTGGTCCAATCGTGCAAGTAGCAAGTAGAATATCTGTAACATCCTCAACTCTTCTCCCCAACGTATCTTCTTCGAGTCAATAGCCAGGCATCCTAGCTTCCGAGCGTTGATGTAGTAAACCCCTCATGCAAGTGTCCAATCAAGTCCCCATCCTCTATCGATGCGAGTGGAGTGTGGCGTATGAGCCTTCATCAGTATCTCCATGACATCTCGCCTAAATTGGTAAATTGGGGATCGTCGAGCTTGCTCATAAATAAGCTCAAACACTTGGAACTTTCGATATTCTAGCACGGGGTCTTCCTGCAACACCAATGCAAGGAATCCGGATCAGCTACCTATATACTTCCAGTTCTTTTTTAAATATTCAAACAATACGACTTTATTTCTCAGCCTAACCTAGGCTCTCATACCAGGGTGAGGTCTCCACCCCGTCGTCTCAAACGACGGATCTGATGGTAAACCTAGTGGCCACTAGATCTAAAGCGGAAGCAAACAAAGTGGTTCAAGGTTCAACTAGCGGACGATCTCTCATCACAAAGTTAGTCGAGTTCAAGCCTACTAGCAACGAGATCTAGCTCCACCTCGCAGGGGAAGCGTACTTAACCTATCTAGCGATCCTAAGACCCACCTTCCAAGAGGAGAGAAACCTCGAGTGCCTTTTTCCCCATGTTTCAGAGGCACGTACACTTAAGACTTCGCCGCTCTAGGGGCAATGAGTATTACTAGTATCGATTTAAACACTATGGAGAGAGAGAGTTCTCGACCAATCGGGACCACCCTTCTCATAGGCATTGCCAACCTGAGCCAAGCCCCCACTTTCCACCCCCATACTCACACTTCCTTGTGTGTCCTAATTACTACCACAGTAGTTGTTCAACATAAAAGTTCCTTGATTAAATTTCGATTCACAATGTTCGTTAAAAAAGCCCTTCAACCAGTATTGCAAAGCGGCACCAAGACAGAAATCTAGTAAAAATTCTACTCAAACTTATTCATTAAAATTCCAATGTTCTGGAGGTACAACATCCCCCCTCCAGCGAGAGTTTACTCCTCCCGTTGTCGTCTAGCTGCCCATACAACTAGGTATGTCCACTGCATAGAAAGCACGACACAGACATTCCCACCGCATAGAAAGAAAGACGTGGGTTCCCACCACATAGAAAGCAAGTCGTCGGTAAGGCCCTAAGCTAGTAACTCTAGCTACTGCGAACCCGTCACGAGCCGCCCCCTGTGATCAGTAGGGGGATCAGGACTGATTCAACATTGGAAATAGAATGAACATGTAGAGCTAAATTTTCCCTAGCAGACATTCTTTCCTATTGCAAACAACATACCCATGAATCATTTCTTTCCTACTTTAGACTTTAATGTACAAATGAATTCAATGCCGAGGTTTCCGTCGGATCTCTCCAACATGTTTGGGGATATGTTCATTCCTAGCTAAACGTGTGCAATGTTAATTTAAACGACTAGAATAAAATTGTGACCTACCTCTTCCATTTCTTCGTCAGTGGCCCGTGAGATGGCCGGTGCTTGTTCATCCATGAGAGCTGTTCCCTTTCCGTTCACATTGCTCGTTCCCGGCTCGCGGTCGTGGGCACCACCGAAGTGAGTTCTCTTAACCGGGGCCATTTTACTCACTACTTTAAATGATAAACTTGAAGAAAAGAGATAAAGTCCAAGAGCATCATAACAAACCAATTGGTAGTTTAGAATCATTAAAGAATCCTCCTTATGCAAGAGATTAGATTTTTCCTTCGAGACCTAGCAATTTTATGGGTAATTCTTTACTTTCCCTATGGGAACTGGTTCTAAAGTTAATCACTAGGCTTAGATGATTAAGAAATTCAGAATTTTACTAATTGATTTGCAAGAGAGATGAAGTAAGCAAACTCAATCACTTTCCTAGTGCAATTTGAAGATGCAGAGTTACCACAGGCATGTATGACATAAAAATCTCTTCTTAATGGCCTAATGACGGTTTAATTTTAACCTTAATCTCGTCTTAATGTGAGAGAATATTTTGAATCTAATTAATTACATTACTAATGAATAGAAAAAGAATGAATTTCATCAAATCTACACTATTACCGGCTGACAATTTATTAACTATGCTGCATAGAGAGAGAAATCTCTCCTAATCAAGAATTGACCATCGATTAAGAATGATGAATGGCTGCATAAATTAGCTAATTGAATGATGATTATGTAATGGAGAATAGTTATGTAAACTAAGAGGGCAGCTATAGGGAATTATAGCCAAGATTAAGCGTAGTAGATAAGGAATTTGGAGAATAAAGATGAGAATTAAGAAGAGCAGTAATTAAACCGTGATTAGGACTGAGAATCCTCTTAATTTTTTTGAACCAATGAATCCTCAATATGAGAATTTCGGCAACACCTCACTTCTTGCTTCTCCTCCGAAAACTGTGTGTACCGGCAGCACCCTCCCAAGGGGTGTGTAGGTGTGTGTGTGTGTGTGTGTGTGTGTGTACTGGGTGTGTGTGTGAGCATGTGTGTGTGTGTGTGTGTGTGTGTGTGTGTGTGTGTGTGTGTGTGTGAGCAGACCTTTAAATAGGCCTCCTCAAGATGAAAATTGAACCTGCTTGCTATATGCATCTGGGAGCTACTCCAGTTAAGCATGGCAAGTCCAGTTGCCTACCCACCAAGTGTCCAATTGGCTTAGTTAACTGGCTCTCACACTTGGTTGCAAGCTTGGAAACTCTCCCAAGACTCCCACAAGGACAAAAGGCGCCCCCTAGCTGCTAAACCTGATCTCGAGTTGCCTGGAACCTGTTCCCACACAGCCTCGGGCCCCAGTGCCTCCCCGGACAATTTTTGAAAAAATTGGTTTTAGGCTAAAACGGACCATACGAGTCGGATTTTGATGCCGTAAATTTCTATACTGAGGTCTAACTAAAGCGTACTGGCTCGAGTACCTGCCATATTTAGCAGCTCCTCGGGGTTCAAAAATGCATTTTTTTCAAATTCGAAATACAGGTGCAGATTTTCGAGACGGTCAAAACTAGATTGGTCGGGTAACCAAAAACTTACTATTTTTGGAATTTTCTAACAAAAATTATTTTAATTCACATTTCGAAGCTTTATATTATTCTAAACATCATGGCACTGACAGAATTTGGAAAACTGCTAAAAATAGTAACTTTTTTCATTATATTCATTTCAAGGTACAATGGTGCTCTTGTGATCGGGGTCAGAAACCTTACACAAGCAGATTGAGAAGCAAAGGGAAGGAGAGGTCAAGGGGAGCTTAAGGAAGGAAGATGGTCCAAGCTTGGAGAGCTGAGCCATGGTCGAAGCTTGAGAGAGAAAGTGGTCGGGGAGAGCTTGGGAACCAAGGAGCCGAAGCAGGAAAATAAGCTCGAGGAAGATAGGGCTCGGGACATCCAAAGTTTGATAAGAAGGCAAAGCTTTTCTCTCTCTCTCTCTCTCTCTCTCTCTCTCTCTCTCGCTTGAACAAGCAAAGCAAGCAAAATAACGAGGGCAAGATAAAGGAAGGAAAAGATTCTCTCTCTCTCTCTCTCTCTCTCTCTCTCTCTCTCTCTCTCTCTCTCTCTCTCTCTCTCTCTCTCTCTCTCTCGCTAGAACTAGAATCTTGAGCAAGCCGAGCCTGAAGGAAAATCGGGAAGTCTAGAGCACGAGGAGGTGAGCAGAACCAAGAAGCAAGCATAAGATTTGAGCCTACATAAGCCGAGATTGAGCAAGTATAAGACAAGGGAGCATAAGCAAAGGGATTCGAGTTGAAAGGGGATCGAACTTTGGGAGTTAAAGCAGTGCATGCAAACAGAGTAGAAAGGTGCATATCATTTTTGAAGCCTGAAGATTGAGACAATGAGTCGAGATAAAGTTTGCAGAATTTACTTCATCGTCATCAGCTCATGTTTGATTATGTTAGGAAATAAGACGTAGCTAAATAGATAATTGAGTAGATTACTTAATGGAGAGAGATAGATTTATATACACGAGATTATAGAGTAGAGAGAGAGAGAGAGAGAGAGAGAGAGTACACACGATATACGTGGTTCACCCAATGTGGGCTACGTCCACAGGAAAGCAGCCACTCAATGGCTTTAGTAATTCAAAACAAGAAGTAGTTTACAAAGGGATTATACCCTTAATGGAGCTCCCGCCTTGCTTCACTCTCACCACCTCACACTCACCTTGTTGCATCAACTTCACACTATGAAATGTGTGTTGAAATGGCCTCCTTTTATAGGCCAAAAGGGCTGCCCTCTCTTATGAGAGACAGCCATGTGTAGCCGCCCTTTTGCGAATAAGTCCAAATCGGACCCTCCAATCCACCCATGTGTGGCCGCCCTTGAGAAGACAAGTCCGCTTTTGAATTCGGCCACCGGCCATTGAATTTGGCCACCGGTCACCGGCCATTGACTTTCGACCACCGGCCACCGGCCATTGACTTCCGACCACTGGCCATCGGCCATTGACTACCAACCACCGGCCAACCGACTGGTTGTTTTTCGACCACTTTCCAGCCGCCGTCCGGCCATAATATTCCGGCGAAAAAGAATATTCCGGCAAAAAAAAAGTCGCAGGGGCCTCCACCCCCGAGGCCTTTAGAGTTGCCCCTGATTCTTGTCCGTGAAAATTTTGGTTTTTGGTGAGTGATTTTCCTTCACGCACGATGGCTTCTCCTCATAATGGGGGCCTTACAAATGTGCGCTTTTACCACAGAAAATTACAAGGGTAAATCAGGCTCCATACTTAACAATCTCCCACTTGGAGACTGATCTCCAAACCAAACCTGTGATTGCTTTCCATTCTGTCTTCTTATCCTTGAATGCCGATTGAAGATGAGGAAAAGCTCAACTTCTCTTTGTTGACCACCTTTGTAAACATGTCTGCAGGATTTTCACTTGTATGCACCTTTCCTAGCTTTAGTTGTCCCTCTTCCAAAAGAGTGCGTATGAAGTGATATCTCACCTCAATGTGCTTTGTCCTTGAATGAAAGGCTGAGTTCTTCGCAAGATGGATAGCGCTTTGGCTATCACTGTACAAGACACAATTGTCTTGTTTGAATCCAAGCTCTTCTAAGAATCTGTGAAACCACAGAATTTCTTTGCTTGCCTCCGTCATTGCTACATACTCTGCTTCCGTGGTAGAAAGTGAAACCACTTTCTGCAGCTTTCAAGCCCAGCTTACTGCTGTGCCTCCAACCGTGAACACATAGCCAGTAGTGCTCCTTTGAGTATCTTTGTCACCTGCCATATCTGCATCAGCATACCCTTCTAGAAAAATATCAGTTCCTCCAAAATACAAAGCTTTTGTTGTTGTCCCTTTTAGATACCTAAGTATCCACTTCACAGCTTGCCAATGCTCTTTACCTGGGTTGTCCATGAACCTACTCACAACTCCCACTGCATGTGCAATGTCTGGCCTTGTCCATGAACCTACCGCTGCAGCATATGGAACTTTAGACATATAGGCTATCTCCTCTTGTGTCTTTGGACACATATCCTTCGTTAGTTTAAAATGACCAGCCAAAGGTGTAGAAACTGGTTTTGCATTTTGCATTGCAAACCTTTCTAGTACCTTCTTGATGTAATCTTCTTGAGATAGCTTTATTGTCTTCTTCGTCTTGTCCCTTGATATTTTCATACCAAGTATCCTCTTTGCAGCACCTAAATCTTTCATTGAAAAAGATTTGGACAGCTCCTCTTTTAGGTCTTTGATGTCCTGCATGTTAGCACTTGCAATCAACATGTCATCAACATACAACATTAGGATGATGAATTTCCCATCTCCCAAATTCTCCGTGTAGACGCAGTGATCCGAGTTGCATCTTGCGAATCCATGATCCAACATCCATCGATCAAACTTCAAGTACCATTGTCTTGATGCTTGCTTTAAACCATACAAGCTCTTCTTTAATCTGCAAACCATTTTCTCCTTACCTTTTACTTCATACCCCTTTGGTTGAAGCATGTAGATTTCCTCCTCTAAGTCACCATGAGGGAATGCCGTATTTACATCCATTTGCTCGAGATTTAGATCATGAGCAGCCACAAGGCTTAAGACAAGCCTAATTGAGTTCATTTTTACAACACGAGAAAATATTTCATTGAAGTCAATACCTTTCTTTTGAGAAAAACCTTTTACCACAAGCCTAGACTTGTACCTTTTCTTCCCACCTTCTTCTTCCTTTAGCTTGTACACCCATTTGTTTTGAAGTGCCCGCTTACCTTTAGGCAACTCAACCAACTCCCATGTTTGGTTGCGATGTAGTGAGTCCATCTCCACTTGCATGCTCTTCGTCCATTCTTCTTTGGATTCATGTTGCATAGCTTCTTCATATGATTCCGGCTCTCCAGAATCTGAGATCAAGAGATGGTTGAAGAAAGGAAAAAACCTTTCTGGAGGTCTACTTGCTCTTGTAGATCTTCGGGGAATAGGTTGAGGCTCCTCATTTGGTTGACGTTGTTGCACATTGTCACCGTTTGCAGTCCTTGAGTCTTCACCGTCCTCAAGATCCATGTATTCATCACGTGTTTCTTTTGTTTGTTTTCTTTCCAAGTAATCTTTGTACATATTTTGTTCATTAAAAATTACATCCCTACTCCTTAAGATTTTACCATCTTCAGGATTCCATAGGCGATACCCAAAGTCTCCTTCTCCATAGCCAATGAAGAAACACTTTTTGGACTTTGCATCTAACTTTGATCTTAGGCTTCTATCTATGTGCATGAAAGCCTCACACCCAAACACTTTGAGAAATGCATAATTCACCGGTTTACCTGTCCATGCCTCTTCTGGAACTCCCCCATCCAATGCCGTTGAGGGTGACCGATTGATTAAGTACACAGACATACTTATAGCTTTCGCCCAAAGCTCAAGCGGTAGGCCTGCATGTAGCCGCATGCTTCATGCTCGTTCCATGATTGTTCTGTTCATCATTTTCAAAATCCCATTTTGTTGAGGTGTCCTTGGGGTTGTCCTTTGCCTCCGAATGCCATTGCTAGCACAAAAGCTTTCAAAAGCTTGGCTGCAATATTCGCCTCCATTGTAGGATCTGAGGCATTTAACCTTGGTACCTATTTCATTCTCCACAAAGGCTTTCCACCTTTGAAATATGGAAAATACATCGGATTTATTCTTCATGACATAAATCCATGTTTTTCTAGTCGCATCGTCTATGAATGTTACATAGTACAATGAGCCACCGAGTGATGGTGTACTTGCAGGACCCCAAACATCAGAATGAACCAACTCAAGTTTTTTAGTTTTTCTTTCATTTCCTGATTTTTGAAATTTTACCCTCTTTTGTTTACCATAAACACAATCTTCACAGAACTCTAAGTCCACTTCTTTCAAACCTAGTAGAAGCTTCTTTGTTTGAAGGATTTGCATTCCTTTGGCACTCATATGCCCAAGTCGGTAGTGCCACACCGCACTGTCAACTTTTGTAGTTGCTGCACAAGCTGAAGGTTGCGTGCTAACAGTACACAAGTAAAGTGTACCGACTTTTTCACCCTTGGCAACCACCAAAGATCCCTTTGAGATCTTCCACCGTTTGTTTCCGAATGCAATGTTGTGACCTTCATTGTCCAATTGTCCTGTAGAGATCAAATTTTTGCGAAGAGAAGGAACATGCCTAACATCATTAAGCTTCCATTCATTTCCGTTAGCAGTTTTGACAGAAACTGCACCTTTGCCGACAATCTCACAAGCTTCATCATCTCCCAAGTATACATACCCAAAATTACCTTTGGTGTAGTCTTGGAAATGTTGCTTGTGTGGTGTCGCATGGAATGAAGCCCTGGAATCTACTATCCAGGAATTAGACACATTGTCTAATGAGAGAATTAGAGCATCTTGCTCTGCTTTACCTGCCACATTGGCCTCCGATGTTGGCTTGTTGTCTTGAGACTCTATCTCCTTCTTCTTCTTGGACCAGCAATCCTTCTTGACGTGGCCCTTCTTGCCGTAGTTCCAACATTCAAGAACGGACTTTGTGCGTGACTTGCTCCGCCTTGGGCGATCACGACCCTTTTGGTTTTTGAACCTCTCCTTAAGCCTTCCTCTTGTTTCCACTGATAGTGCAGCAGTTGATGATTCTCCTGTGCTTCTCCTTCACATTTCCTTGCTTAGGAGAACACCCACAACATCATCAAACTTAAGAGTATTTGTGCCAGAGATAGAATTACTTACAGCCATCACAAGGCTGTCCCAACTATCCGATAGAGATGATAGTATAAGGAGAGTTCGCACTTCGTCATCGAAATTGATTTTCACTGATCGAAGTTGACTTATGTTTGTGTTAAAGTCATTTAGGTGTTCTGCAACTGAACCATTCTCTGCCATCTTTAGATTGAACAAGCGCTTCATAAGAAATACCTTATTGGATGCCGATGGTTTCTCGTAGAAGTCGTCAAGTGACTTCATCAAGTCCTTCGTGGTCTTCATCTCCGAAACATTGAAGGCCACCGTTGACGCCAAGCTTAACCGGATTGTTCCCAGTGCCTTTCGATCAAGGACAATCCATGCTTCATCTGCCATTGTTGCGGGCTTCTTCGCAAGACCGCCTAGTGGCAAATAGAGGTCCTTCTGGTAGAGATAGTCTTCAATCTGCATCTTCCAATGTTGGTAGTTTTTGCTGTTGAACTTCTCAATCTTGAGCTTCCCTTCCTCCGCCATAACTCCCACTCAATTCAAGGAATCCTTTCCTTGAGATAATTTAGCTACGAGCAAACCTTGCTCTGATACCAGTTGTTAGGAAATAAGACATAGCTAAATAGATAATTGAGTAGATTACTTAATGGAGAGAGACAGATTTATATACACGAGATTATAGAGTAGAGAGAGAGAGAGAGAGAGAGAGAGAGAGTACACACGATATACGTGGTTCACCCAATGTGGGCTACGTCCACAGGAAAGCAACCACTTAATGGCTTTAGTACTTCAAAACAAGAAGTAGTTTACAAAGGGATTATACCCTTAATGGAGCTCCCGCCTTGCTTCACTCTCACCACCTCACACTCACCTTGTTGCATCAACTTCACACTATGAAATGTGTGTAGAAATGGCCTCCTTTTATAGGCCAAAAGGGCTGCCCTCTCTTATGAGAGACAGCCATGTGTAGCGGCCATTGTGCGAATAAGTCCAAATCGGACCCTCCAATCCGCCCATGTGTGGCCGCCCTTGAGAAGACAAGTCCGCTTTTGAATTCGGCCACCAGTCACTAGCCATTGAATTCCGACCACCGGCCACCGGCCATTGACTTCCGACCACTGGCCATCGGCCATTGACTACCGACCACCGGCCAACCGACCAGTAGTTTTCCGACCACTTTCCGGCCGTCGTCCGGCCATAATATTCCAGCGAAAAAGAATATTCTGGCAAAAAAAAAAGTCTCAGGGGCCTCCGCCCCCGAGGCCTTTAAAGTTGCCCCTGATTCTTGTCCGTGAAAATTTTGGTTTTCGGTGAGTGATTTTCCTTCACGCACGATGGCTTCTCCTCATAATGGGGGCCTTACAAATGTGCGCTTTTACCAGAGAAAATTACAAGGGTAAATCAGGCTCCATGCTTAACAGATTAATCATTCTGTTAAGCCCGGTGTCATTAATGGCCCGGTGTCATTAATGGCCCGGTTTAGGGCAACTTGAATTGTTGACATTGGGCAACTTGAATTGATGACACCGGGCAAGTCCTAGTTAACAGATGATCCAAGTGACGCCGCTGTTAACCGCTCGCTTTGGCTAAGGACTAAATTGTACTCAAAATAATATTCAATTAATGGATGATTGCGATGATTGCCAGAGCTTTCAGTGTTTCTTGTTCTCACTCTTTCACACCTCCCATAGCCAGAGGCCCTGCGCCTACGCGCCGCCTCACGTAGAGAACACATATCCCCCGACAACGGGACACCAATAGTACTATGTTAAGTTAACAAAAAGGTACTATGGTTCCTTTCAGATTCTTAGGCCAATCAATGAGATGACCTATCAATTCAAGTTGCCCAACCATTGGCTCATACACAATGCTTTCCACGTGAGATTACTAAAGCCTTACAAAGGAGAGCCACCTCAAGAAGCAACCATTGAAGACCCGCCGGAGATCGAGGACCAAGAAGAAGTGTTGTAGCCCGAGTCCATTCTCCAAAACAAAGACAAGGTATTATGAGGCGGTGAGACTTATCTAATGATATCTTATAAAGTTTAAAAATTATCATTTTGAAGATGCTAGATGGATGCAAGGTATACAATTAAAGGATAACCTAAACCTTGTCAATGCTTACAATGAATCCCTAGAGTAAGAAAATGTAAATATGTATAAATGAGCAAAGTTTTTGTCTTATAAGACTCTCTTTTTCTTTATTGTGCACAAATGTTAATAAGTATGCATGCTTAGGATCATGTTTGTGGAGACGACGTCTCCCGAACACCAAGTACTCTACAATGGAACATGCCAGAATAATCAATATCTAATTCTCCTAAAAGATTTTCTCATGTTAAACTGATCATTTAATATGGGGAAGTGCCAGGGGAGAAAAAGCTAGAATATTGGTTAAGCTAACAGACCGGCCACAGTAGGGATCCAAAGGAGGGAAAATAGGGATCCAAAGGGGGGGCATCTGTAAAAGAGCAATGTACAACAATGGGCTTAAAGACCCTAAGGTTCAGCCCATTAAGACTTCCAAATTGCTAAGGTTCCAAAATTCAAAGATTGTGTCCAAAGGTCAACATTAGGGAAAATTGGAATTCACACACACAAACACACACACAAGCTGCCTTTACACAAAGGGAATGAGGGACACATGTCAGCTCCCTAGCCCAGATGCCCACAAGGAGTACTCAAATCCTATTGGATGGCCTCGGAGGTGGACCAATGAGAATTATGCTAGAGTAGATCTAGTTTAATTAATTTAAAAACACTTAATAAAAGAACCAATGGAAATTAAGCTCTCTAGAAGACTATTGGACAGTCTCACAAGGGGTCCAATGAGATTTCAGCAGCCCAATGGCTTGCCCGATTCCTATTGGCCAGGAGGCAAAGGGGTCCAATGAGTGTTTAGTTGAATTATTAAATTACCTAAAGTTCTCACAAAAGGGGAAAGGGGGACACATGTCAGAAGACTATCACTTATGCTCTTGAAATTCCATTGGCTAAGCCTGGGGAGGTCCAATAGGACTGCAACATGAGAAAATAGCAAGAGGGGTCGACTAAGAGAGAGATGGGGCTGATTTTTGCAAGGCATTCTCACACACACACACACTCACACAATCAATGTGTGGAGCAAGACGACTCTCTCTCTCCTTCTCAAGATTTAATGGAAAGCTTATCTCCTACTCCAAGCTTGTGAGATGAAAGGCTTACACCAACAACTCTCGGCTTTGTGATGCAAATCCAACCAATAGCCAAGATTCAATGCATGCTCATCTCCTCTACCATGATAATTACTAAGCTAAGCTATGCTAATATGAGTGATTATGTGAGGAGATGTACATATTTCTCGTAAGAATACTCCTTCCTCTCAATCTACTCTCATACCCCGCTAGCTCTCACCATCTTCGAAGGTGTGTGAGGTCTTGGGTCTGAGACCATAAGGGAGTTGATGTTGTGTTTGATAAGTGTTTTGCTTAGTGCATGAAGTTTCCATCTTCATTTCACTAGCTAGTCTTGAAGGAACACAAAGAATTGTATTGTACAATGTCTCTCTTGATGGGAGAAACAATAATACAAAGCCTTTTGGAGGGGGCACCGGCTCCATGTAAATTCGGTCCTCAATTGTTGTCAATAGATTAATTTATCTCTCTTTTGAAGTATTGTTCATGCTATCTAACTAGGTGTTATGCTTTTTGTTGCTCTCTCTCCACCCAAGCACTGTTATTATTTCATTAGGAATCTATTCTAATGAAATGCTCACTATGTTCATGCTAATTTCCGCTACACACAAGTTACTAGGCCATTAAATGTTACATTGTTATCAGAGCACAAGGTTTCTCTTTTCTTGCTCAAGAAGGGAGGTCCTCAAGCTAGCTATAAATGGTTGGTACTATTAATTGCATGTGAGTAAGTAGAATAAGGATTTTTCAACCTTGCAGTGTCCCTGCCTTTGTGGAGTTAACGCGGCATCACCGTCAAGAGCTATGATCTTAATATTGGAGTCCTACCGGGCTTGCCTACGGCTTAACCACTATTGAGCTATTAGAAGCTTGACAGGAGCTGGTGCAGTTTTGATGTTGAACGACTCTCTCTTCTATTCCTTGTAATTAATGGTATTCGAGCCACGAGTACATTAGCTTGAGTGCTTTTTCTAAAGGGATAAAGAGGAGTAGCAACTAGGGCTTGAAGTGCCAAAGTACACCTAAAAGTTGTTAGAATGGCTGACAATAGTAAAGAGAGTGAAATTAATGTTGATAACTTTGATTTTGCTAATGAGAAAGCTACTAATGATGCCCCGATGCTTGTTAACCATCTTGTTTTTAGGCTTCAACAAGCCATGGGCAATCCATCCCTCCAAAGTGAAGTGCAACGACAGCTTCGTGCTCATGGGATTCTCGAAGCTCCCCACCATGACGAGAGAACACCTAGGAAGCCTCCTTGTGAGACTTCCAAAAGAGGTCTCTCTCCAATTCGGGAAGAATAAGAGGATCCATACAAAGGGGTCAAGAATTTACTTCTTTGATGCATCTCCTTCCCAAAGGAGAACTCAAGAGCCTCCACCGAAGGAACAAGAAAGAAGTGAGTCTCCTGCCACCTCAGCGGAGATGGATCCACGAAGATGGTGGGCTAAACGCTCTCCATCACCTCCAAAATAGAGAATACCATCGCACACTTATCTACACCATAATTCAAAGAGGGATGAAAAAAATCAAGAGAAGAAAAAGGCAAGAAAGAGGACACCCTCTTCTCCATCTTCTTCATCCTCTTGCTCTTATGAAAGTGATGGTGAAGAAAACAAAGATCCAGGCAAGAAAAAGGCGAGAAAGAGGTCACCCTCTTCTCCATCTTCCTCAAATTATTCATCTTCAAAAGAAAGTGATGGTGCAACCTTTGAACCATAAAAAAGAAGAGGCCATAGGAAATCCTATGCCGCGTGGAAGAGGTCGTCCAAGCTCAAGAAGTTCAAAGAGGGAGGGAAGAGCATCTCTTTCCTTACCTATGATGGCACCTTTGGTGCTACGGACAAAGTCCTTGCCTTTATCCAACAATTTGATGCGGCGTTCGGAGATGAGGTCTTCACAGAGTCCTCTAAGCTATGCCATGTAGCTATGCACTTTCAAAAGTCCGCCAGACAATGGTGGTCTAGCCTATGGGCCAATGGTGAAGCTCCATGAACATGGAAAGCTTCAAGAGCTTCCATTATGAAGCAGTTTTTGGCCACCGATGACAAAGACAAGGTACTCATCGAATAGCGAAGCTTAAAGCTCTCTCCCTCTGAATCCATTCACAAATATGCAGAAAAGTTTTGGGACATACAACTCAAAGCCACTGTCTTGAAAAAGTTGGATTATGGAGAGCAAAAGCAACAATTTTGTGTGGGCTTAACCGAAGAAATGGCGGAGTATGTCAACTCCCAAAGGCCATGCACCATATCGGTGGTAATACACCATACTATGGTGGCCTCTCGAATCAATTTCCAAACAGGGGCTAAGAGGAATTCTAAGCCCTCGCAAAACAAGGGTTCCGATGAGCCTAAGGGGAAGGACAATGTCCAAAAGCCTCCTAAGGCCAATTCCAAAAAATCTAAGGAGAAGGGAGTTTACAAAGGCAAAAAAAAACTCTCTCTTGAAGAGCTTGAGCATTATCACAAGGATAACCAGTGTTTCAAGTGCGGCGAACAAGGGAATGCGTACCGTGCTTGTCCCCAAAAGAACACCCTCCATGATCCTCCTAGAACTACCTTGATCGAAATCCAAGAGGAGGAAACTCACCACAAAGGATCTCCGCTATGCCATGCTTGGGGAAAGGTAAGAGAACATGGTTCTTTTATCCTCTTTGACCTTGGTTCTACTCACAAATTTATTTCTATAGAGTTGGCCACCAAGCTAGACATACAAGCGTATGAGATGGGAGATGTCCTACCTGCAGACGGTGCTTTCAAGGGGCAAGAAGCTTCAGTCACTCCCTTAATCGGGAAATTGAGGCTCCATGTCCAAAGCTATGTGGACAAAGAGGACTTTTTTATCTCTCCTCTCAAGCACAAGGATGTAATCCTAGGGGCACCATGGTTTAAACGCATGGCTGCCCATGTTAAATTCCCTGAAAGGAGAATCTCCTTTAAGTTCAAGGAAAAAGATATATTTATAGATGCTAAGGAAATGGGTAACACTATACCCATTGTACATACACAAGCTTTGAACAAGTCAACAAAGAGATCTATTCCCGTGTGCATGATTTTTGTTAAAGATTTTCAAAATGAACCTAATGCTTTAGCAAGAGAAAAAAAAAACAACCACAAAGAATTAGAGTTATCCAATTTTCTCAAGGGGTTTGAAGATGTCTTTATTGACAACATCCCTTGTGAACTACCTCCTAAACAAGGCAATGATAACCATGCAATTGAACTTCTTCCAAGAAGTTCACCGCCTAACAAACCTCCTTATAGAGTTTCTCAAGCTCAACAAGAGGAGATTAAGCGGCAAGTGCATGAGTTAGTTGAGATGGGCATGGTTAGGCCTAGCTCATCTCCATTTTTCTCACTTGTGCTATTAGTGCAAAAGAAAGACGACACATATCGTATGTGTTTCGAGTATAGAGCACTAAATAGGAGCACTATCAAGAATAGGTTTCCCATTCCATGGGTAGAAGACATATTTGATAATCGATCATAGCGACGCTCATAGCGACGCCGGCTGGGCTAAAAAAATAACAGAGAGCGCCCAAAAACTCAGATCTCAGATTTGAGTTTTTCGGCGCCCTCAAGCAAGGAGCAGGTAACGCTCTCCCTCTCTCTCTCTCTCTCTCTCTCTCTCTTCTCCACACACACACACACACACACACACACACACACACACACACACACACACACACACACACACACACACACACACACACGAGGAGAGGAAGGAGAGCCAGGTATGCTCCTTCCCTCTCCTCACTCTCATGTTCCCTTCCCCTCTTTCTCTCTCCCTCTCTCTCTCTCTCTCTCTCTCTCACACACACACACACACACACAATGTTTTTGTCATAATAATCAATATCTAATTCTCCTAAATGATTTTCTCATATTAAACTGATCATTTAATGTGGGGAAGTGCCAAGGGAGAAAAAGCTAGAATATTGGTTAAGTTAGCAGACCGGCCACAGTAGGGATCCAAAGGAGGGAAAATAGGGATCCAAAGGGGGGGCCATCTGCAAAAGAGCCATGTGAAACAACGGGCTAAAAAGACCCTAAGGTTCAGCCCATTAAGACTTCCAAAATGCTAAGGTTCCAAAATTCAAAGGTTGTGTCCAAAGGTCAACCTTAGGGAAAATTGGATGCTTAGTGTGTGTGCCCAAAAAGTCTTTCTGCATCCCTACATGGGAGGGGGCGAGCCCCAAAGCTAGGGGATGAGAGAGAAAACCACACACACACACACAGGCTCCCTTTACACAAAGGGAATGAGGGACACATGTCAGCTCCCTAGGCCAGATGCCCACAAGGTGTGCCCAATTCCTATTGGAAGACCCTTGAAGTGGACCAATGAGAATTAAGCTAGAGTAAATCTAGTTTAATTAATTTAAAAACATTTAATAAAAGAAACCAATAAGAATTAAGTGTCCTAGAAGACTATTGGGCAGTCTCCCAAGGGGTCCAATGAGCATTCAGAAGCCCCATGGCTTGCCTGATTCCTATTGGCCAGGAGGCAAAGGGGTCCAATGAGAGTTTAGTTTAATTATTTAATTATCTAAAGCTCTCACAAAAGGGGAAAGGGGGACACATGTCAGAAGGCTATCACTTATGCTGCTTAATTCCTATTGGCTTGACCTGGGGAGGTCCAATGAGGAAAAAGCCAGCCTAACTTAGCAGCTAGGGCTCGCCCAAGAGAGGGGGGGGGCTGATTTTTGCTGGGCATTCACTCTCACACTCTCACACTTGACCATGTGTGAAGGAAAAACACTCTATCTCCTCCCAAGCTTTAATGGAGAGCTCATCACCTACTCCAAGCTTGTGAGATAGAAGCCTACATCAACACTCTCTTGGCATGTGGATGCAAATCCAACCAAGAGCCAAGCTTCAATGCATGCTCATCTTCTCTACCAAGCTAATTACTAAGCTAAGCTATGCTAATATGAGTGATTATGTGAGGAGATGTACTTCTTTCTCGTAAGATACTTCTTTTTCCTCTCAATCTACTCTCATACCCTGCTAGCTCTCACCATCTTCGAAGGTGTGTGAGGTCTTGGGTCTGAGAACGGGGATAATTCAAGTTGTGTTTGATTAAGTGTTTTGCTTGGTGTATGAAGCTTCCATCTTCATTGCACTAGCTAGTCTTGAAGGAACACAAAGAATTGTATTGTACAATGTCTCTCTTGATGGGAGAAACCATAATACAAAGCCTTTTGGAGGGGGGACCGGCTCCATGCAAATCCGGTCCTCAACTGTTGTCAATAGTTTAATTGCTCTCTCTTTTGAAAGTATTGTCGATGCTATCTAACTAGGTGTTATGCTTTTTGTTGCTCTCTCCACCCAAGCACTCTTGTAATTATCATTAGGAATCTATTCTAATGAAATGCCCACTATGTTCATGCTAATTTCCGCTACAAATAAGATTCTAAGCCATTAAATGTTACAGTTTTTGAGAGAGAGAGAGAGAGAGAGAGAGAGAGAGAGAGAGAGAGAGAGAGAGTACAAACATAAACAAAAACGCACACACACATACATAAACAAAGAATGCACACACACATTGAGAGAGGAAAAGAGAGAGAGAGCATGCATAAACAAAAAACGCACACATTGAGAGAGGAAAAGAGAGAGAGAACATGCATAAACAAAAAACGCACACATTGAGAGAGGAAAAGAGAGAGAAAACATGCATAAACAAAAAAACGCACACACATTGAGAGAGAAACTAATTTAACGTCGTAGGAAACTAATTAAAATTAAAAGACCTAAAGATCTAGCCGACGAGGAGTTGAACTCAAGACCTATTATTCAAGAGGGAAATGGCATAACCAATCTATCATACTTGGCATGGGTGATAGAAAGGTTATACCATTTATCTCTTTTTATTGGCACACACATTCACACACGCGCACACACACAAGAAGAAGAGAGTTATAACGTCGTAGGAAACTATCCTAAAAGACGTTAAAGATTAGGTTAGATGTAGACTTACGTTAAATTAGATTTAGGTTTATTTAAGTTAAATTAGATTAGATTTAGGTTTATTTTTAATTAGATTTACGTTTATTTACGCTAGATTTAGATTTACGTTATATTAGATTAGATTTAGGTCTCCATAGACTGCGATGCCTGCATGAAGCGGGTGAAGAAAGCCCTCAATGGAATATAGGGTATTGCTGCCTTCACTCATGGTGGGCTCCGTCGATCCAAAAGTACTGGTGAAATGTCTTCAGAAGATAGGGAAGAAGGTGGATCTTCAGGGTGGCAAGAGTCACTACATCCCCGACACAATGACCATCTAGACAACCTCTAGTCATTCAACAACAACTTCAAAGTTAGTAACAAGAGCAAGAACGGTCTAAAGGGCCAATTGTTGTCGTCAGATGTGGATGGAGATGAGGCAGCGTCACCGCCGGAAGTTAACTCTCACATCTTTAGTGATGAGAATGCCAACTCTTGCCGAGTTATGTGAAAAATTATGTGTTAAATCAGTTTTAAGGTTCTTATAATCCCTGTTAGTTTAGTTCTTTGTTTCTAATATAACATAATTTACGTTAGATTTAGATTTATGTTATATTAGATTAGACTTAGGTTTATTTAGGTTTACCCACATACACACACACACACACACACACACACACACACACACACACAAGAAGAAGAGAGTTTTAACGTCGTAGGAAACTATCCCAAAAGACGTTAAAGATTAGGTTAGATGTAGACTTACGTTAAATTAGATTTACGTTTATTTAGATTTATGCTTATTTACGTTAGATCGAGTCCACGCAAGAATTACTTACGGTTTAGGGTTTAGAGTTAGACGAACAGTGAAAAGATCTACTGTGAAAAGATGTTAAGATGCTGTGAAGTGCTACAGCTAGAGAAGAGGCAAAGGGGTTTTGTCCACTACATGCAGTATCATGTAGACGTGGGTCTGTAGATTTCTTGTATCCACAAATATAGGTATTGACCAATAAAGACGAGATTATAACCCGGTGGTTCTGATCTCCGTGCACCTCTAGACCGAGGTGTGCAGGGATTGGACATGACTAGAGAATGTGAGGTAAAGAGAGAGAGAGAGAGAGAGAGAGAGAGAGAGAGAGAGAGAGAGAGAGAGAGAGAGAGAGATAAGACGAAGAATGCCAATAGAATATTAAATTTGTTGTCCAGGTTATAAGATTTTTATCCTCATTATGAGTAGTGACGAGGATGTGGGACCGTCCAACCGAAACACCTATCTCTCAACGAGGGTCTTATGTCCTTGTAATCAATGCAAGCATGCTGTGCGACGGACAAGACGTGTTTCTTTGCAGCACGTTCGTGAATTTGGCGAGTTTGATCCATCTATTATAGATCGAGTTTTTGCCAATTATAACTCGTCGGACTCTGACGCTGGCCAACAAGCAACAATCTTGCAACCCAATAGATGTGTTTGCAGGCGCTTTGGTCAAGCAGCATATGTGAGGCCACAAGATGTAGCCTCTGACAGCTCGGGGGATGATCATGCAGAGCACATTCCCAACGAGGCAATGTTTGAGCCCGAGATTGATGAAATGATCTAGATGATCATGGATTCAGAAAGGCTTATCTATGATGATATGAAAAGTGAAGCCGATACGCCATTGTATAATGGAGCACGTATGTCTAGATTGAAAGCACTCCTGGTTCTTCTCAACATGCAGGCAAAGTTTGGATGGAGTGACACTAGCGTCACAGCGCTTTTCAGGCGATCTATTACAATTAGTTTACTTTAATAAAACTCTAAATGTATAATGATCTGATAGATTTTTACACGTCTGTATCGTATTTTTATGTTGTGTAGATTGCTTAAAGAGCACATACTACCAGCTCACAATGTGATGCCAGATTGCCGAGATGAAGCAAGAAAGATTTTGGGAAACTTGGGGATGGATTACAATTCTATCCACGCTTGTCCTAATGACTGCATTCTTTTCAGAGGGGAATACATAGACATGGAGAAGTGTCCTAAATGTGATTTCGAAAGATATCGAGTAGATCTCCACGGGACAAAAATTCCACAAAAGGTTTTGCGACATTTTCCTCTGCTTCCTCGCATCAAGCATTTCTTCGAATGTAAGTCCATGGCCGCCCTAGCATCATGGCATGAGGAGAATAAATCTTCGGATGGTGTGCTACGAATTCCTGCAGATTGCGCAGCCTGGAAACATATAGATGGAACATGGTCGGATTTTGCCAGGGAAGCTCGAAATTTGCGCTTAGGCCTGGCTATGGATGGCGTAAATCCATTTGGTCAAAGATCAACATCTTACAGTGTATGGCCCGTTGTCATCGTCAACTACAACATTCCCCCGTGGTTGACTACGAAGAAGGGGCACCTATGGCTAAGCTTGATTGTGCCAGGGCGATATAAAGTGGAGAATATGGATGTGTATCTTCATCCACTATTGGAAAGCTGGTGTAATGGATCTCACAAAAGGAGATCAACGTAGACTCCATACCATTCGCCAAACTAAATGCTGCGGAGCTTGTGTGCATGTTTGAGAAACATTTTCCTACTACCATGCTAACCATTCAGGTGCATCTTCTTGTTCACATAGTTGATGAGGTGGAAATAGCTGGCACAGTTCATTCCAGATGGATGTTCTTCTTAGAACGTTTCATGAAAACGCTTAAGGGATATGTGCGTCAAAAGGCACGTCCAGAGGGTAGCATGGCAGAAGGTTGGTTGGTATCAGAGTCCCTAGTGTACATTGGAGAGTGGCTAGACGGATTTGATAAAGCCCGGGACATGCTATGGCAAACCATAGATGATGAGCGCATATCTGGGATTGTCATGTGCAATCTCGGTGTTGAGAAGAAGAGGACGGAAGATCTAGAGGCTAAAATCAACCGATTTTGCATGCTTCACAATCCAGTGATGCAAAAGTGGATTTCACAATATGAGGATGCAAAGCAAGAGCGACAAAGGGCACGAATCGAGTGGAGACGGGGAAGACGACCACAGATGCACTATCCGACGGTTCTGGAGAGCCTACCAACCTTCATGAGCTTAAGATGGTTGCACAACCAATTGAAAAGCGCACAACAATGCGGTGACAAAGTGACTGAGGAAGAGTGGGAGTACTCTCGGGGTTGCGCGACCAAGGTAAGTTTGCAATGTACGACTAGCTAGTGACTTTATTTCTAAACGTTTGAACGGCCACTCATAATCTTTGTTCGTTGTAGTATAAGTCATACACAGCAGCATGGTGTAAAGGTCGACATTTTAGTGTGGAACGAATCGACAAAAAGCGTTTTACTCAATATTGTGGAATCATGGCAAAATTTGAACAGTCTAGTCGACGACGTTCCTCTGATGTAGATGCTGTGGTGGCGGAACTCACTTACTTCGGCACGCTGCAAGAGATTTTGAGGATCGATTACAGAGGATTTTTTGTCGACTTGTTCGACGTGCAATGGTTCAAGATAATCATGGAGGGTCGCAACGCTACTGTGCGTAGAGGAGAGTCTGGTTTTCTTGAGGTGGATTCTACTAAGAAATGGACTGACCTAAGAGACACTTTCGTACTACCCGAGCATTGTGAACAAGTAAGTATGTAAATAGTTAACATCCCCCTTTTACAAGTTATGTGCTTGAAAGCTCTCATGTAAGTTATGTGGCTCTGGCAGGTAATATTTCATCCTACAAAGTCTACATCAAATTGGTGGTACGTCATAGAGGTAGCCCCTCGTAGTGCAAGGACGTATGAAGGCTACCATGTGCCAATCACAACAGCATCAATGGAGGAGATCAGAGAAGATGCTCAATCAGAAGCCGCTACGGTGGTGCCAGATGAGCATCAAGATGCTACTACTCTATATGGGGTGCATGCAGAGGAGCGACAAAATGAAACAGAGGATATGTGTTTAAACGGAGAGCTCTATATAGATATAGGAAGTTATGCTGAGTTATGCGAGGATGAGAGAGAGATCTCTTAAAGCCACAAATATTGTATTTGAGCAATTTTGCTCCGTGTTGTAAAAGCTCTGGCTCTCTGAGTACCTTCCATGGTGTATAACGCTCTTTTCTACTCGCGCTCACATCTTTTGATTGAAAATTCTGAGTTTTCGACTTGCCTCTTCTATCACTCAATTCATTGCGTCATTGTATTTATATGCGTCATTATGTCATTGTATTTAATGGTCTTTGCGTCATTGTCTACTCTATTCATTCAATATTAAGTTTAAATATTCGTGTGTTTAAAGCAGGTATGGATGATGAGGAGTTTCTTTCTTCTTTGTCACCGCAGCAGAGACAGTGGTACGTGGAGTGTCATCGCTCTGGCGCATCATCGCTCGTTCCTACTCCATCCGCATCTCCCTCTCTTTCGGAGCATTCGGCGCGCTCCGAAGCTTCGGCGTTGACGAGACAATCTTCACACTCGTCTAGACACGGGCGCTCTAGTGGTGGCGGTGGCGGTTGTTGTGGGGATTTCGCCACCGATGCCTCCACACCGCCTCGTGTTCGACGAGGCTCTTTACCCTTCCCTTCTTTTCCCGCCCCCACACCAGCCACAACATCGCCATCTACGCCAGGTTTTGCACGGCTGACTGTTCCTAGCAGCTACACACCTCTACCTACTCCGCCAGGAGCCACCCCACTCGACACTCCTCGCTTCGGGGCCCAGACGCCGGTGGAGACACCTGACGTCCGTACCCCCATCGACACGCCACTAGAGACCCCTACCGAGACCCCCAGGTTCACGCGTCACCGGCCAGAGGGCTTGCCTTACTCCGTCGACTTCAGCGGCGGCATCATCATGGATGATGACGGCAAGAAGGTGATCTCGCGCATGCGTGATCTTTGCTCTCAGCTGTTTAGACACTACATACTAAACAAATGGAGTGAAGTACCAAGTGATTTAAAAAACAGAGTCATCAGCATACTTCATGATGAGTTTCCCGTTCCAACACGGGATCAGCGCTTCAATGAAGACCTGATGAAGATTTGAATGCGCGAATATTGCAAACACAAGCGTTCCGAAGTGCAAAAAGCAATCAAGCATGGGTGGAACAGGCCAGATTGGCTGGCCAAAGAAGATTGGAAGAATGCGAAGAAAGCAGCGCGCGAGAATCCTGACAATTGGAAGTAACAAAAGGATGCAGCCAGAGCGCGAGTAGAGGCAGGGAGCTCGCACCACTTGGGGAGCGGTGGATGGGCATCATTTGAGGCCGATTTTGTAAGTGTTTTCGCATTGCTCTTTATGTTCGATAGTTTAGGGTTTATGAGTTTTTTAATTCTAACATAATGAATTCTTTGTATGTTTTGACAGTGGTCGATGACAGGACGTGATCCCACACCGTACGAGCGCGAGTACGCAGGCAGGAAGGGCTTACACGCCCTGATAGACATTCTCAGTTCTCGCGGCGGCATGGTTAGTATTAGGGTTTACTCTTTTCTATTTTTTGTATTGTTTTATAAATGTCGTTATATGTTTATACTTACTGAAAGCTATCTTATTGTCTTCTTTTGCAGAATCCGACAGATACGCCGCTTGGACGCGATGAGATGTCTGACTAGACGACGTCAGTTTAGTCGTAGCTAGATAGCATTAGTTTAGGGTTTCTCATAGCTTATGTATCATGAGACGAATTTTATACGTCTTTTTGAACCATGTATATTATTACATTTGTCACCGCAGTTCATTTTTCCAATCAATTGTTTATGCCTATGATGTTGTACAATTGTCATTATTACATTTGCCAGTCAACTCATTTTGCCTATGATGTGTACAATTGTCAATTTTACACTTGTCAATTTTGCAAACAATGCGTCTTGTGGGTGACTATTTTGGGTCTATTATCTACCCTTGCACTTTTTTAAAAAAGTGAATCAAGTACAATATGGTTGATGGGTGGCAGGGCATTCAATGCCCTGTCACCAAAAAAAATTTCTCTCGGGCGTCGCTATTTATGGCTCTGTAGCGTCGCTATGAGCGTCGCTATAGACTTCTGTGTAAACTTCGCTATCACCGTCGCTATGACCGCCGCTATGAGCGTCTCTATATAGCGACGCCTATAGCGACGCTATTAGCGACGGTTTTAGCGACACCGGGGGTTATAAAAACCCAATGTATTTCCGTCGTTAACAGCGTCACAAGAGCACACCATCAAATAAGGATAGTTGATCAAGACATTGTGAAGACCGCATTTTGCACTACGTTTGGTCTTTACAAATATATTGTCATGCCTTTTGTCTTGAGCAATGCACCAACCACATTCAACCGCTTGATGGAGAAGTTGTTCATGCCTCACCGAACCTTCACTGGAGACTGTGTTAGTTGATGATATTATCATCTACTCTAATTCATTAAACGAACACAAGCAACACCTCCAGGTAATATTTCAAGTTTTAAGAGAGAATAAAATTTATGTTAATCGAAAGAAAAGTGAATTTTTCTTGCAAGAGATTCAGTATTTAGGTCACATTATCTCTCAAGATGGCATTCAAATGGATCCATCAAAGTTAGAGGCAATAAAAGGATGGCCTAAACCAAGGAATCTTCATGAACTAAGAAGCTTTATAGGTATGTGTGCATACTATAGATGCTTCATAGAAAAGTTCTCACAAATTGCAGGACCATTACATGACCTAACAAAGAAAATCATTAGGTATACATGGTCTACTAAGAAGAACAATGCTTTCAAAAAGCTTAAATAAAAGCTTATCTCTCAACCTGTGCTTACATTATCGGATCTGTCAAATCCATTTGAGGTTCAATGTGATGCTTGTGGCAATTGCCTTGGAGTTGTTTTGCTTCAAGAAGGGCACGCCATAGGCTATGAAAGTCAAAGGCTTGATCTTGTTGAGCAATATCTAAGAATATATGAAAAGTAACTCCTTGCAGTTCTACATGCCTTAGACTCAGGGAAGCACTATTTATTGGGGACTCCGTTCATTCTGCGAATGGATCACCAAAGTCTTAAGTACTTCATGACGCAGACCAAGCTCTCTGACAAACAACTGAGGTGGGAAAATTTCCTTTTGCAATTTCATTTTCATATTGCTCACATTGCTGGCAAGCATAATCAAGTAGCTGATGCACTCTCAAGATGGCCGAGAGTGAATTTGGTTTCCATAGCAACTCACAATGATCTATCTTCAATGATAGATGAGTATGCTATTGATCCCGATTTTTGAGATGTGATTTTAGCCCTTGCATTACGGAAGAAAGAGGAACCATTTACTTTACAAGATGGTTATTTTCTCTATGGAAATAGACTATGCATTACTAACTCACTGTGTGAGAAAGTAATGTATGAATCTCATGCTCCTCCTTATGCAGGGCATAGAGGGATTCTGTCTACCCTAAAAGGAATTGAAACATATTTCTATTGGGCTACCATGAAACCGAACATACAAGAGTATATTTCTAAATGTGTGGTATGCCAAAAGACAAAATTTGATAGAGGGAAGCAACCTGGATTTGTTCAACCCTTGCCAATTCCTAATTCACCATGGGAGATCATATCCATGGATTTTATCTTTGGATTGCCTAAGTCTATCCATGGGAATATGGAGGATAGTAGACAGGTTTAGTAAACAAGCTCATTTTATACCTGTCAAAAAGACTATCAAAGCCCATCAAATGGCAACCCTCTTCAATTCACAAATTTTCAAGTACCATGGCTTGCCAATGTATAGTGTCGGATAGAGATCCTAGAATGAGTAATTTATGGAAGGGTTTGTTTGAGAATTTAGGGACAAGGCTAAACTTCTCTTCGGCCTATCATCCACAAACGGATGCCCAAAGTGAAATAGCTAACCTAAAAATTCTCAATCTACTAAAAGCATATGTAATAGAAGTAAATCAAAGATCGCAATGGGAGAGGTACTTACCTTTACTGAAGAATGCATACAATTACATTGTACATACTTCCACAGGAAAAGCACCTTTCGAGGTAATTGAGGGAATATCAAAAAGTTCCTTGCTACTTAAGGTACATGGGAAGGTCTTCACTGCAGATGAGAATAGCCGAGACCTACAAGAATCTTTTCAAAAGATTAAGGATGCTATCTCTATCTCACAGCAAAGTCAAAAGGCTGCTGCTAACAAAAACAGAAGAGCCCAACCCTTTAACGAAAATGATTGGTTCTTATTAAAATTTCCCAATGCTCGACTAAGGCACACAATGGGAAAGAATCCTACGGGACACCAGAAATACTATGCTAAACTAGCAAAAAGGTACTATGGTCCCTTCCAGATTCTTAGGCCAATCAATGAGATGGCCTATCAACTCAAGTTGGCAAATCATTGGCTCATACACAATGCTTTCCATGTGAGCCTATTAAAGCCTTACAAAGGAGATCCACCTCAAGAACCAACTACTGAAGACCCACCGGAGATCGAGGACCAAGAAGAGGTGTTGCAGCCCGAGTCCATTCTTCAACATGAAGACAAGGTATTAATAGGTGGTAAGACTATTTGGCGATATCTTGTTAAGTTTAAGAATTATGCTTTTGAAGATGCTAGATGGATGCAAGGCATACAATTAAAGGATAACCTAAACCTTGTCAATGCTTACAATGCTTCCCAAGAGTAAGCAAATGTACAAATGTTAAAAATGAACAAAGTTTTTGTCTTATAAGACTCTCTTTTTCTTTATTGTGCACAAAAATGAAGTAATATTTATGCTTAGATCAAGTTTGCGGAGACGACGTCTCCCGAACACCAAGTAGAGTTTGTCACTCTACTATGGAAGATTGATAGGACTAATGTGTAGACATGCTTGTGGCAGCCCCAGGCTCTCAAGCGCCAAATGGACAAGTCATCCACTGTGGAACGATGTCGTAGGGTAACATAGGGATCCTCTACCCATTAAGAAAAGAAGTAATGAATATGCTTTATCTTCTCTACCCCATAGTCAAGTATGACTATGATTTGAAGAGAGAGGTAATGTCATAATAATCCATATCTAATTCTCCTAAATGATTTTCTCATGTTAAACTTATCATTTAATATGGGGAAGTGCCAGGGGAGAAAAACCTAGAATATTGGTTAAGCTAGCAAACCGGCCACAATAGGGATCCAAAGGGGGGTCCATTTGCAAAAGAGAAATGTACAACAATGGTCTTAAAAGAACCTAAGGTTCAGCCCATTAAGACTTCCAAAATTCAAAGGTTGTGTCCAAAGGTCAACATTAGGGAAAATTGGATGCTTTGTGTGTGTCCCAAAAGTCTTCATCCATCCCTACATAGGAGGGGGTGAGCCTTGCAAGTAGGGGATGAGAGAGAAAGTCACACACACACACACACACACAAGCTCCCTTTACACAAAGGGAATGAGGGACACATGCCAGCTCCCTAGCCGACATGCCCATAAGGAGTATTCAAATCCTATTGGATGGCCTTGGAGGTGGACCAATGAGAATAAGGCTATAGTAAGTTTACTTTAATTAATTTAAAAACACTTAATAAAAGAACCAATGTGAATTAAGATCTCTAGAAGACTATTGGACAGTCTCCCAAGGGGTCCAATGAGCATTCAACAGCCCAGTGGCTTGCTTGATTCCTAGTGGCCAGGAGGCAAAGGGGTCCAATGAGAGTTTAGTTGAATTATTAAATTACCTAAAGCTCTCACAAAAGGGAAAAGGGGGATACATGTCAGAAGACTATCACTTATGCTATTGAAATTCCATTGGCTAAGACAGGGGAGGTCTAATAGGACTGCAGCATGAGCAAATAGCAAGAGGGGTCAACCAAGAGAGAGAGGGGGACTGATTTTTTCAAGGAATCATCACACGCACTCACACAATCAATGTGTGGAGAAAGAAGACTCCCTCTCTCCTTCTTTAATGGAAAGCGTATCTCCTAATCCAAGATTTGTGATGCAAATCCAAACAAGAGCCAAGCTTCAATGCATGCTCATCTCCTCTACCATGTTAATTACTAAGCTAAGATATGCTAATAGGAGTGATTATGTGAGGAGATGTACATCTTTCACGTAAGAATACTCCTTCTTCCTCTCAATCTACTCTCATAACCCACTAGCTCTCACCATCTTCGAAGGTGTGTGAGGTCTTGGTTCTGAGACCGTGAGGGAATTGATGTTGTGTTTAATAAGTTTTTTTCTTAGTGCATGAAGTTTCCATCTTCATTGCACTATCTATTCTCTAAGGAACACAAACAATTGTATTGTACAATGTCTCTCTTGATGGGAGAAACCATAATACAAAGCCTTTTGGAGGGAGGACCGGCTCCATGTAAATCCGGTCCTCAACTGTTGTCAATAGCTTAATTTCTCTCTCTTTTGAACTATTGTTCATGCTATTCTAATGAAATGCTTACTATGTTCATGCTAATTTCCGCTACACACCAATTACTAGGCCATTAAATGTTACATTGAAGATTGATACGGACTAATGTGAAGATATGCTTGCGGCAGCTAAGGCTCTCAAGCACCAAATGGACTAGTCATCCATTCTAGAACGGTGTTGTAGGGTAAAATAGGGATCATCTACCTGCTAGCAAACGGACTAATGACTAGGCTTTATCGTCTCTACCTCAGAGTCAAGGATGACTATGATTTAAAGAGAGAGGCAATGTTGTAAAAACTAATATCTAATTCACCCAAATAATTTTCTTATGTTAAACTGATAATTTAATATGGGGAGGTACTAGGGGATTAAAAGCTAGAATATTGGTAAGGCTGCCAGATTGGTGTCTGTAGGGATCCAAAGGAGAGAAAATAGGGATCTAAAGGGGGACAATCCGCAAAAGTGCAATGTGCACCAATGGAGCTTAAAAGACCGAAGTTTAACTCCATTAGGACTTCCATAGGCTAAAGCTCCTAAATTTCATTAAATTGTCCAATGGCCAAAAGTGAGGAAAGTTGGATGGTTATGGGAAGACTAAAAGTCTTCCCACATCCCTAGGAAGGAGGGGGTGAGCCGTAATGGTAGGGGAAGAGAGAGAAACACACACACACACACACACACACACACACACACACACACACACACACACACTCCAAAGCTCTATCCAAAGGGAAGAATAAACACATGGCAGGCTCCTAGCCCACAGTTGCCTCCAGTCTCCCCTCAAATCCTATTGTATGGCCATAGAGGTGGACCGATGAGAATTAGGCTAGAGTAGAATTACTCTAATCAATTTAAAAATGCTTGATAAAAGAACCAATATAAATTAAGCTCCCTAGAAGACTATTGGACAGTCCACCAAGGGGTCCAATGAGCATCCAGTAGCCAAATGGCTTGCTTGATTCCTATTGGCCAGAAGACTAAAAGGTCCAATGAGAGTTGTAAATAAATTATTTTAATTACCTAAATCTCTCACAAAAGGGGAAAGGGGGACACTTGTCACAAGGCTATAAACTTTGCTTCTTAATTGCCATTTGCTAAGCTTTGTAGGAACCAATGGGAATTTCAACCAGAGATTTTGGGAAGAGGGGTCGACCAAGAAGAGAGAGGAGGTTGGCAGCAAAAGGGACACTTGTCAAGTTCCTCGTCATTTTCTCCTCATGGTGTCCCTGAAGCCTATTGGTTGGTCACCCAAGGGTTCCAATGATAATTTAGGAGATTTAATTTATTGTCTTTGCATTTATCAAGTCCTCTCTCTCAAAGGGGGAAGGGGGACACTTGTCCCAAGTCTACCCTTGTTACTTTATTTACCTCATGCTTGTGATTGGCTAGGCCTAGAGGGGTCCAATGAGATTCAAGCATCAGCTACGAGGGGGTTTTGACCAACGAAGCTAGGGGCTTTCTTAGGGGGTATACTGTCCCACACACACTCACACACACTCTCATTGTGTAAAGTGCAAAGTGCAAGGGCCCCCTCTCCTTCTCCAAGAAAGTAGAGAGGTTGAGAGCCTACACCAATACTCTTGGATATGGAGTGCAAATCCAACCAATAGCCATGATTCAATGCTTAAGCTTTCCATCTTCTCCATCTTCATTACTATGATATTATGTATACTAGCAAGAAGAGCGATGCTAAGTAAGGAACTAATTCTTTCTCCTATGAAATGTTTATTCTTCCTCTTCCCTACCCGCATTCCCTTCTATCTCTCTCCACCTTCAAAGATGTTTGAGGTCTTCCGACTGAGGCTTGGGATAGTTAATGCTTTCTTTAAAGTTTTTGTTATGCTTGTGATGCATGAAGCTTTTCACCTTCATTGCATCACCTAGGTCACAAGGAACACAAAAACTGTATTGTAACAAGTCTCTCTTGATGGGATAAATCATAATACAAATGCCTATTGGAGGGGGACCAACTCCACATAAATCCGGTCCTCAACTATTGTCATGTTCTCTAAATTCTCTCTCTTGCAAAAGTATTGTTCATGCCAAGTTAACTAAATGCTATGTTTATGTTGATACCATCAATTATATTCACCCGCTATGCTCACAAACCAATTTCTCAAAATTTCTCTTTGTAATTTTCGCCAATCTTAAGTTAATAGGCCAATTCCATTACATTAGTAGGAGAGAATTTGGTTTCTCTTTTCTTGCTTAAGAAGAGATGTCCTTAAGTAGCCTGTAAATGGTTTATTTTATTAATTAAATTATATTAGGGTAAGTGGAACTGGGATCTATTATGTGTTATGTTGAGCCCATTATGTGGTATGTGGTGTACACCTCGGGAGCCTGAGACTTAATAATGGAGTCTTTTTAGACTTGCATATGACTTTACCATTATTGAGCCATAAGAAGTCCAAAAGGAGCTAGCCCTCGACAAATCTGCTATGTTAGACCTAATCCATTACTCTCTATAATTTACCACTTTGAGCCATGGGTGTAGATACTTAATAGCCAATTTTCAAAGGCTAAGAGGAGTGGCAACTAAGGTTTTGAATTGCCAAAGCATACACTAAGTACCTACACAAATTTTGTTGGCATGGCTGACAATAACCAAGAGAGTATAATGAACATTGAAAGCTTTGATTTTGCACATGAAAGTGCTAATGAATGATGCCCCCATGTTTGTGAATTATCTAGTAACTAGGTTGCAGCAAGCTATGTGCAACCCGGCTTTGCAAGCCAAAGTTACTCAACAACCTCGTGCTCATGAAATTTCCCTTCTTCTTCAAGAGGAGAGAGAGCTTAAGAGGCCTCTTGAAGAGACCCCCAAAATAATACTCTCTTTCATACGAGAGGAGGATTCCAAAGAGCAAGAAAGCAACGAAACATTAAGTTCTTTTGAAGATGTGGCTCCACAACAAAGATGGTGCTCTAGATGATCTCCCACTCCTCCCAAGAGGAAAAGATCAACACACAGTCCTTCTCCAGGTCACTCCAAAAGGGAAGAGACAAAACAAAGGAAGAAAATGGCAAGAAAGAGGTCACCCTCTTCTCTTTCTTCTTCACCTTCTTCCTCCTCCCTCTTCTTCACCTTCTTCCTCTTCCGACAAAAGTTATGGCTATTCTCCTAGAGAATACGGGAGGGGAGGACATCACACATCATACCCTACACATCATACCCTACATGCTAAAGAAGTTCAAGGAGGGAGAAAAGAGTATCTCTTTTCTCACCTATGATGGCACCTTTGGTGATACCGACAAAGTGTTGGCCTTTATCTAGCAATTTGATGTGGCCTGTGGAGACGAGGGCTTCATAGAGTCCTCCAAGCTATGCCATGTAGCTATGCACTTCCAAAAATCATCTTGTCAATGGTGGGCTAGCCTTTGTGGCAATGGCGAAGCTCCAAAGACATGGAAAACTCTACAAGTTTTCATCATGAATTAATTCCTTGTAAGAAATGCAAAGGACAAAGTGCTCACTAAATGGCGGAGCTTGAAGCTTCTCTCTCATGAGTCTATCCACAAGTATGTAGACAAGTTCTGGGATTTACATCTCAAGGCTACATTCCTTCAAAAGACAGACTTTGTCGAGCAAAAGCAACAATTCTTTGTGGGATTACCTGCTGAGCCGAATACATCAACTCTCAATTGACTGGTTCTATCACTAAAATAATCCATTACACCGTGCTTGCTTCACGCATCAATTTACATCAAGGGGCTAGACGGAATGTCAAGCCCATGAAAAACAAAGAAAAAAATGATGCAAAGGGGAAAACCAATGCTCAAAATTCTTCCTAAGGCACTTCCACCAACAACAACAACAACAAGCGGTCCAAGGAGAAGGGATTTTACAAAGGAGAAAACAAATTCTCTCCTAAAGAGTTTGAAGCTTTTTGCAAGGACCATAAGTGTTTCAAGTTTGGGGAGCAAGGACATGGCTATGGATCTTGCCGCAAAAAGAATGCTTGCAGTGAGACTCCTAGGGCTTCCACCATCGAAGCTCCAAAAGAGGATGTTCATTGTAGAGGATCATCACTTTCCTATGCTTGGGTAAAAGTTAAGAGAGCATGATGCCTTCATCTCATTTGACCTGGCTCTACTCACAACTTCATATCAACGGAGTTGACCACCAAATTGGGCATTCAAGCTTTCAAGATGGGATATATGGTAACAATTGACATAACTTTTAAGGAACATCAAGTCTCCATTACTCACTTGATTGGGAAGTTGAGGCTTCATGTCCAAAGATATGTCGACAAAGAAGACTTTTTCATCTCTCCTCTCCAACATGAGGATGCTATCCTAGGGGCGCCATGGTTTGATTGCATGTCTACAAATATGAAGCTCCCTAAAAGGAGAATCTACTTCACCTACAAGGGAAAGAACATGTATATAGATGCTAGTGAGCATGGTCGCACTATTCCACTTGTAAATCCTCCTGCTCTTGATAAATTAATGAAGAGCTCAATTTTTGCGTACATGACTTTTGTCAGAGAGTCTCTAAAAGATCCTAAGGTTTTATCAAATGTAAATGGTAGGAATCAAGAAGAGTTAGACTTGTATAATTTTCTAAAAGGATTCCAAGTTGTGCTCATTGATGATATTCCTATGGACTTACCTCCAAAATGAGGGGATGATGACCATCGCATTGAGCTCCTTCTAGGAAGCTCACCACCTAACAAGCCTCCTTATCGAGTCTCACAAGCTCAACAAGAGGAGATCATGAGGCAAGTACATGAATTGGTAGACAAAGGGATGGTGAGGCCTAGTTCCTCTCCCTTTTGTTCTCCAATCCTTTTAGTGCCAAAGAAAGATGGTGCATACCGTATGTGTGTGGACTGTCGAGCACTAAAACATATCACTATCAAAAACAGATCTCCTATACCTCAGGTAGAAGATCTGCTTGATAAGTTACAAGGCTCTACCTACTTCAGTAGGATTGACCTTAAAAGTGGCTATCATCAAATAAGGATAGTGGATGAAGATATCCTAAAGACGGCGTTTTGCACAATGTTTGGTCTTTATGAATATCTAGTCATTCCTTTTGGCTTGACTAATGTGCTAGCTACATTCAATAGTCTAATGGAGAAAGTCTTTAGACCTTACCGCAAATTCACTAGAGTGTTCTTTGATGATATCTTTATCTACTCCAAGTCTTTGGATGAATACAAGCAACATCTCCAAGTTATTTTTCAAGCATTGAGGGAGAACAAGCTTTTTCTCAACCAAAAGAAAAGTGAATTTTTCCTCCAAGATATTCAATACTTAGGTCATATTATCTCTCATGATGATATCCGTATGGATCTATCAAAGTTAGAGGTAATAAAAGCATGGCCTAATCCAAGGAATCTACATGAGCTTAGAAGCTTTATTGGTATGTGCGCATACTATAGATGCTTCATAGAAAAATTCTCTCAAATAGCAAGACCACTACATGACTTAACTAAGAAGAATGTTAGGTATGTATGGACTACTAAGGAGAAAAATGCTTTTGATAAGCTCAAAGAAAATATTACCTCCCAACCAGTCCTCATGCTTCCGGATCTCTCAAATCCATTTGAGGTCCAATGTGATGCTTGTGGTGATTGCCTTGGAGCAGTTTTACTTCCAGAAGGGCATGCCATAGCATATGAGAGTCGAAGGATCAATACCGATGAACGAGTCTTGGGAATTTATGAGAAAAGCTAGCTTCTAGTTGTTGTACATGTCCTAGACACATGGAAGCACTATTTATTGGGGACCCCATTTATTCTACGAACCGACCACCAAAGTCTCAAGTATTTCATGATGCAAACCGAGCTTTATGAAAAACAAATAAGGTGGGAAAATTTTCTTTCGCAATAATTTCCATATTGATCACATTGCTAGTAAGCACAATCAAGTGGCGGATGCACTTTCATGACAACCAAAAGTTAATGTGGTGTCTATAGCTACTCACAATGATCTATCCTCTATGATAGATGAGTATGCTACTGACCCTGACTTTAGATACGTAATGTTAGCCATTGCTTTGGGGAAGAAAGAGGAACCATTCACCTTGCACGATGGTTATCTACTCCATGGCAATAGGCTATGTGTTACCCATTCACTTTGTGTGAAAGTTATGTATGAATCCGATGCTCCTCCGTATGTGGGGAATAAAGGCATTCAACCTACTCTCTAAGGAGTAGAAACATACTTCTATTGGCCTACATGAAAGTGGAAATACAAGATTATGTTTCAAAATGCATAGTATGCCAAAAGGCCATGTATAATAGAGGGAAGAAAAATGGATTACTCCAATAATTGCCTATCCCAAATTCACCATGGGAGACTATATCCATGGATTTCACCTTTGGATTGCCCAAGTCTATCCATTGGAATATGGACAATAGTCACCATGTTTAGCAAGCAAGCACACTTTATTCGTGTCAAAAAATACTATTAAGGCACACCAAATGGAAACTCTCTTCATATCTCATATTTTCAAACACCATGGATTACCAACATCCATCGTGTCAGATAGAGATCATAGAATGACCAATAATTTTTGGAAAGGTCTCTTTGAAAATCTAGGAACAAGATTGAACTTCTCTTCGACGTTTCACCCATAAACGAATGGCCAAAGTGAGATAGCCAATCTTACGATACTCAATCTACTCAAGACTTATGTTACCGAAGTAGATCAATGCTCACAATGGGAAAGTACTTACCCCTTGTAGAGTATGCCTACAATAATACTATACATATTTCTACGGGAAAATCACCTTTTGAGATCATTGAGGGAAGACCTAAAAGTCCCTTTCTACTCAAAGCACATGGGAAGATCTTCGTTGCCGATGAGTATAGCCGTGACCTACAAGAATCTTTTTAGTTAAGGAGGCTATATCCATCTCTCAACAAAAGACAAAAGCTGCTACTAACAAGCACATTAGGGCCTTAACGTTCAAAGATAATGATTGGGTCTTGCTTAAATTTCCTAAGGCTCGATTGAGACACACCACGCGAAAAAATCCTACTACGGGCCATTAAAAGTATTATGCTAAGCTAGAAAAAATATACTATGGTACTTTCCAAATTTTGAAGCCCATCATTGAGATGGCCTACCAGCTCAAGTTACCCAACCATTGGCTCATACACAATGCTTTTCACGTAAGCCTACTAAAGCCCTACAAAGGAGAGCCACCAAGTGAACCAATTAATGAAGACCCTCCCGAAGTTGAAGACCAAGAACAAGTGATATAACCCGAAGCTATTCTCCAACATGAAGTCAAGGTACTACAACTGGGTAAGATTATCAGATGGTATCTTATTAAGTTCAAAAATTACCCTTTTGAAAATGCTAGATGGATGCAAAGAATACAACTTAAGGATAGTATGAACATTGTCAATGCTTACAATGCTACATTAGAGTAAGAAAATGTACAAATTTATTTTAAATGACCCATGTTTTTGTCTTATAAGACTACTTTTTTAATTGTGCACAAATTTAAATAGTATGCATGCTTAGAATCTTGTTTGTGATGACGATGTCTCTCAAACACCAAGTAGAATTTGTCACTCTACTTTGGGAGAATAAAATGGACTAAAGAGAAGACATGCTTGCGGTAGCTATGTCTCCCAAGCACCAAATGGATTATTCATCCATCTTGGAAAGATGTCATAGGGTAAAAATGGATCCTCTACCTGCTAAGTAAGATTTACTTATGACTAAGGATTTATCTCTTCTACCTCATAGTGGAGGACGACTATGATTTCAAGAGAGAGGTAATGTCATAAAATCTAATATCTAACCAACCCAAATGATTTTCTCATATTAAACTGATCATTTAATGTGGGAGAATAAATGAGAACAAGGGCTAAGATATAGACATGTGCTTATAGATCTATCTCAACATGAGGCCAATGGTAAAGGGGCCCAAATGAGAGATGGTCTATCAAGAGAAAGGCTAACCAATGGAGCATAAGACCTTAGGGTTAGATTCATTGAAGAACTCCAATAGTTTGTGAAAAAGTCCTTTGACCTTGGGTAAGTTAGGGCTAAGCTTAAGGTAGGAAACCAGCCTAACTTAAGGTGCTTGTCATACTTGATGAATAAGGTGCTTGAGGTGCATGATGACTGAGATGTTTGAGTTGCTTGAGGTGCTTGTAATGTTTGAGATTCTAGGGATGTACTTGAGGTGAGAACCTAGCCCATGCTTGTGGTGAGAACTAGGCCCAAGTTTAAGGGGCTTGAGGTGGCACAAAACTCAAATTTAATCCCTACAAGGAGGGGGAAAGTCCTACAAGAGGGGGGATGAGAAAGAACACCCACACACTCACACAAGGCATGCTTGGTATAAAGAAAGAAAAAGGGACACTTGCCAAGTTCCTCCTCATGTTTCCCTCATGGTGTACCTAAAGCCTATAGGTTGGCCACCCAAGGGGTCCAATGATAATTTAGGAGATTTAATTAATTGTCTTTGCATTTATCAATCCTCTCTCTCAAAGGGGAAAGGGAGACACTTGTCCCAAGGCTACTATTGTTACTTGATTTACCTCCTGCTTGTGATTGGCTAGGCATGGAGGGGTCCAATGAGCTTCAAGCATGAGCTACAAGGGGGGGTTGACCAAGGAAGCCAGGGGCTTGCTTAGGGGGTACACTCTCCCACACACACTCTCACACACTCTCATTGTGTGAAGTGCAAAGTGCAAGAGCTCCCTCTCCTTCTCCAAGCAAGTAAAGAGGTTGAGAGCCTACACAAATACTCTTGACTATGGAGTGCAAATCCAACCAAGAGCCATGCTTCAATTATTAAGCTTTCCATATTCTCCTTCTTCATTACTATGCTATTATGTATGCTAGCAAGAAGAGTGATGATAAGTGAGGAACTAATTCTTTCTCCTATGATATGTTTCTTCTTCCTCTTCCCTACCCTCATTCCCTGCTAGCTCTCTCCACCTTCGAAGGTGTTTGAGGTCTTGGGATAATTAATGCTTTCCTCAAAGTTTATGTTATGCTTGTGATGCATGAAGCTTTCCATATTCATTGCATCACCTAGGTCACAAGGAACACAAAGATTGTATTGTGACAAGTCTCTCTTGATGGGAGAAATCATAATACAAATGCCTATTGGAAGGGGGACTGTCTCCACATAAATCCGGTCCTCAACTGTTGTCATGTTTCTAAATTCTCTCTTACAAAAGTATTGTTCATGCCAAGTTAACTTAATGTCATGTTTATGTTGCTACCATTTATTATGTTCACCCGCTATGCTAACAAAGTAATTTCTCATAAGTACTCTCTTTAATTTTTGCTACTATCAAGTTAATAGGCCAATTCCATTACAAAGTATGTCTCCCAAAGATGAAGATAGCATGCACCAGACACTCTATGAGTGTCATGATAGTCCAAATGCGGGACAATGAGGTGTAAACAAGACTTGTAGTCTTGTTAAGATGCAATTTTCTTGGTCAAAAAATGTATAAGGAAATCAAGGAATATCTAGCTAAATGTGGTGAATTCTAGATTAGTAAGGCTGAAAGACTTGAGATGGGAGGGCTACTCCATCCATGAGAAATTACTTCAGGGAAATAGGAGAGTATCTCCATGGATTTTACAATTGGTTTACCTAGAGCTTCGCAATGTGGAAGCTTAAAGCACATGGAATGTATCCTAGAGAGGGCTATAGAGGATAAAGACTATGTCCCAAAACCATTTTTTGAAGTAGCATTAGAGCCACTAGAATGGGACATATTGGATACTCTAGAACCATGAAAAGATGACTTTGATGTATTTCCTTACTTTGCAGTGAATGTGATCTAGGAGAACGAAGAGAACCAGACATCAACAAGTTCTCAAGATGAAGAGAAAACAAAGGAATGTCGCAAATCATGCAAAAGACAAAGAAGAAGACAAGTTCTATGACTCCGTAGAACACTTTTCTAGAGCTTCAAGAGGATGCATGCAACAAAAACCCAGACAACCCAGAAGGTGACATGAACAAAAAATTAACTAATGCACGGTTTTATGTTTTTCCAAATCAAGACCTAGGAGCCAATGTCACTACTATGAGAATATAGTGCATCAAAAGTGGATTCCGAAGTCTCTAGTGGTGACACAACCGCAACAAGCATCCTCATACATAGATCCTATATATGAAGAAAAGACTTAGCCAAGAAGAAGATGGCCATGGCAACGAACTAACAATGCTCTAATCAATTGGCTAGAAAAGTCCTTCTAGAAATAACAATCCAAGTGCAAAAACATTTAACTTTCCATAACCAGCCAAACCACAAAGGAACAACACCAAATATCAACCTTGGTGATAATAGTATCTTGATAGGCAATGAAAGCGAGAGATTTTATGGTTTCCCTTATCAATGACTTGTGCCATCACCTTCAAGATTAAACTTTGATGAGGATATTAGTGACATTCATGATTCTTATGATATCCCCTATCAAGAACTTCGTTCATCACCATCACTAGCAGCTTTTGTAACAACCATGGAATTTCAAAAGCAAATAACAACAATTCAGAGCCAAAACATTTGAAAAATCCGGATACCAAAGAGCCAGCTCGGCCAAAAGCAGGTATGGGTCAAGAAAACAAAGATCTCCAATAAAACAACACAAGATCCAACACCAAAAGGAAAAAAATCAAAGTATGCAAGAATGGATAATAAAATTGCAAAGTTTCAAGCTTTCACAACTCAAATTTGGGTATTAAAGAAGTTGATTCAAGCACAAAGAGGTTAGGAGTTCATTTGGATTCTAAAACGGTTAAAGTATCAACTCCATCCTGTCTGCAACCAAGAATACAAGTGTTGAAGCAAAGATCGTTGCTGACTCACACAAACACAAGATGGATCCTGAAGAAGTCTCTTTCAACACATACAAAGAAGAGACAACTATGGGTCCCCAAGTGAGCATCATCAGCAAAACTGCCAATGATCATAATGAAGTGGATCCGAAAGGAAACCAACAACACTATTGTCATCGATGTGCTGTTTAAATTCTTTCAACTCCTCCTGCTACGATTACAATATAGTTAGAAGAGAGCAAGTCTCTCACTCCACCACTCCATATATATGCATGCTGCATAAGGCTTACGACTCTTCCATAGATACGAAAAAATAACTGTTTAGCAACAATCTAAGTCCATGGAGTCTACAAGGATTTCAAGAGCTTGAGAAGCTAAAATCCAAGATCAGGTAAAGATGCAACAAAAAGGATATGACAAAGATGCAGATACGGAAGAGGGGATTCATTCGTTCAACCGTCAAGAGCAACAGTGGGAATGTCAACCTCTCCACAAGTCAGCGAGATCAACATATCCACCCACCACGACAATATAACCCAGACAAGAGAGGGGGGATGTACATCAAGCATGCAAGTAATTCACACACGTAGAAAAAAAAGGAATAAAATAGAAGAAAAGAGAGAAAAAAAGAAAAACTCGGAAGCAAAGAAACAGAGGTCAACATATGGTCATCACTATGTTGGAAATCAAGATATGATCAGAGCACAATATTTGGAGTATTCAGAGTCTGAAAGTTGGAATAGCAGACCTAAATGGTATGGAATCCAAACAGCTCACAAATACTTATAATCACTATATACACACAAGGTGTCCAAATGAAGCATAATATCAAAATGACCAGCAAAGAGCTAGGAGCCCAAGGATATGGTCACAACTCACGAAAGTGCTAAGTGGTAGCAACCACGATTGGTGCCACCTAATTTCAAAACTTGGGCAAGTGATACCCATAGATATCCCTAGTCAAGGGGAGTCTAGGGAAACCACCCAAACTCGATTTGGACACGTAAATCACACTCAACCAAACATGGATGCCATGGAGATGAAAAGTTAGATCTACATTCCATTAACCCAAATGACTAGTGCATAGGCTCAAAAGAACTAGCAAGACATGGAGAACACAATCATATGAATATTTCCCAAAAAATCCACAAGTGGTAGGTGACACCCATCACCAAATGAAGATTTAAAGGTGCCATAGGTTCACCATGACTAGAGGAGTCTAGGGGTACCTCCCAATCTCAAAATGGATACTTGGAACTCAACCAATCAGGCCAAAAGGTCTCAAAGAGTCTTTACAAAAAAATCTCTGATCTACAAAGATCTACTTGGCCAAATTTAACATTCATAGGCTCAAAAGGATCCCCACAGCATAGGAAACACAACCATGTAAAAAAGTTTCCAAAAATCCTCCAGGTGGCAGCAATCGCGGTTGGCACCACCCCCCACCAAATTAGACTTTGAAGGTACCCACATGTTCACCATGATAAGAGGAGGTTCTATTGGGTATGCAAGCCCAGGTTTGTCTAGCTCGTGAGCACAGTCTCCTATAGCATGCAGGTTAGTCCAGTTGCAAGTTAAGTCATGCATGGCAATTTTTGCCTTTATATGTAGGGTTAATTTTACAAGCAACATAAAAAAATCAAATAGTGTGTTCTTCTTTTTACTGCTCTCTTTATCGACTACTCTGTGTGTGTGTGTGTGTGTATGTGTGTGTGTGTGTGTGTGTGTGTGTGTGTGTGTGTGTGTGTGTGTGTGTGTGTGTCGTGCTCTTCTGCAAGACTGTGCAGCCATGGCTTCCCATTTGCAACCTCCATAGCCTATCAGATGGTATCACAGCTTTGGCTCGACCCACTCGCGGGAATCGCTGCCTGCAAAGGGGAGCATGAAGGTGATTGACGTGTGAAACGCTGAGCAAAGATGACATCAAATAGAGTGCCGTGGCATGAGCATCAACACTTGACACTACATCTCTTTGCATATCAAGCTCTGTGTGCTGCTCTGAAGCAAGCCGTTTTTGGCGTCCTCTGCAACAAAACTCGTTACATGTGTATTTATTTGCATTAGAACTCACACACAAGGCTTATTTTGAGCCTGTCCGCCCATTATTTTCTTGGCCGCCCCCTATGAAAGAGGTGATTCTCACCTTCAAAGCCGACTTTGTGAAACATTAAGACATTGGACCACCATTTTGGGGGCGGAAGCTACAAAGCTATTGCTGAAGGAAAATTGTGCCATTGCTGAAGGAAAATTAGCCAAGTCAAGTGAGACATCGGTTGATGGAAAACCCAACCCTATTTTGATTTTCAAGCAAATGGGAATTCCCACTCTCGCAAAATCATTCTACTACAAGTCAAATCTGACCGAACTCTCCACCTTTTATTTTAAAGAACTCAACATGGCGTCAAAAGTCGACAAATATAATGGGACCGGTTTCCACACTTGGCATATCAAAGTTAAAGGCTATTTGATGTGGAAAAACCTATGGAACGTGGTCAAGCCTCTCGCAGCTGAAAAATTTGGCACGTCCATTGCAGTTACAAGGGCATTATCTACTGAGCAACAGAGGAAAGACAAACAAGCTGTTGGTATCATTCTAACTTCCTTAGAAGACGACTTTATTCATTATTTGGATGATGTTGATTCTTCAAGTGCTGCCTGGATAGAGTTAGAGAAGCTTTTTGGTGCAAAAGCTAAGTATTCCAAAATGAGTTTAAAAATGTAATTATATTCTATTTGTATGCATGAAGATGAAAATATTGCAGCTTTAGCTAATAGACTGAAGAGCATCAAAACACAGCTAGTTTAAATGTTGAAGCCCTTGTGCCAGATGAAGACCTTATATCTATTTTTTTGAATAGTCTCCCTGCAGAATTTCGTCAAATTGTCACTATTTTAAAGGAGAAGGATTCTCTGCCTTCTTTTGATGGTATTGTTAACTCATTGCAGGAACACGAGAAACGAGTACCACGAATCAGCTCTTTCGTACCAACTGCATGTGTAGCCCGTGGTTGCACTTCAATTGCCAATTCCACCAGTCTACTACTAGCACTAGACCTTGTCCTATATGTGGACGCAGAAATCATCAAACCAAGGATTGTTTTAGCAAAAATCCTTCCACTCATTGTGGAAAGACTAATCATCCGTCAGAAAAATGCTTTAAGAAGAACAAGCGACAGATCAATATGGTTGAAGGTGGTGAAGAAGATGTATCACCGATGCTTTTTGTAGAAAGTGATGTTCTGTAGTTTGTTTCGCTTTAGTCCGTCTTTATGTTTCTGTTATGTCAGTTATTTCTCAATAATTGTATGGGTTATAGACACTGCCATAAAATAAAATGGTAAGACCACCCTTTGTTGTTTGGTTGAGTTTTGGTATGTCTCACACTGATATTTATTTAAGGGAAGTACACACACACACCTATGCTATAGTCAAGAGGGGGGACTTCTACTCAGGGTTTTAGGTGGATCTGCCATGGTCTATCTGTCTAGAGTCCATTGTCAGTGGTTTGGGCTTGAGGGGGGGGTTGTTGGGTATGCAAGCCCAAGTTTTTCTAGCTCGTGGGCACAATCTCCTATAGCATGCAGGTTAGTCTAGTTGCAAGTTAAGTCATGCATGACAATTTTTGCCTTTATATGTAGGGTTAATTTTACAAGCAATAATTTTTTTAAAAATAGTGTGTTCTTCTTTTTACTTCTCTGTGTATCAACTACTCTCTCTCTCTCTCTCTCTCTCTCTCTCTCTCTCTCTCTCTCTCTCTCTCTCTCTCTCTCTCTCTCTCTCTCTCTCTCTCTCTCTCTCTCTCTCTCTCTCTCTCTCGTGCTCTTCTGCAAGACTGTGCAACCATGGATTCCGATCTGCACCCTCCATAGCCTATCAGTCCCCAAGTACCACCCAAAGTGAAAATGAACACCCAAAACTCACCCAATCATGCAAAAAGTTCCACAAGTTCTAGACTAAAAATCTCAAGTCTACAAGGATCTAGAGCTCCAAATCAGGGTTGCAAAGGATTAAGAGAACCATCAAAGCAAGGGGAATCCAACCATGTAAAAAGAGTCCAAAAATTCTCAAGATGGCAGCAATTGTGGTAGGTGACACCCCCCAACAAATTGAGAAATAATGTTATGGTTAGCTTTCCCTAGCCTAGAGAAACCCACAGGTACAACCCAAAGTCAAAATGGACGAGTAAACAGGTCATAGGAGCAAAAACAGTAAATTCAGAGTACCAACTATAAACATATTAAAACAGCTCAAAAAGAATGTTCTTTTTCAAGAATTTTGATTCCTATAGTTCAATGGAAATGAGATGAAACTATCCTAAAAAGAAACCATGCAAAAAAGCATCACGGATTTCAAGTTATGTCTACATATGCAAAACCACAACATTTCTCACCAAAACTATTGTGAACAACTTAAAAGAAGTGTGAAATGCATGAATTTCCTCATGGATAGCTCAAACATGTCCAAATGAAGCTACAGGGAAGGTTTTAAGATGAACAAAAAACCATCATCGGACCAGAACTAGTTGAAGGCTTGTTTCACAACACAAAATATTATGTATAATGTCCAAATCCCTGATGAAACAAGTCATGGAAAGCATAATTGGACTTCACTCATCAAGAGGAACCCAACCATACCACTTTATCCCAGTTTGGTCACAGTTGGCAGCAACCACAATCAGCGCCACACATACAACCTTTTGCCTTTTCAAGCATAGAGGTCAATATAGTGGATAAAAGTATGGCATGTGGGTACTCTACAAATTAGAAATTCAAAGAGGATCCCAAAGATAGTTTCAAATTTGGTAAAAAGTGGTTGGAGTAAAAAACCACCCCTACAACCCAAGTTATATGACATGAATCAACACGTTTTGGCCTTGATTTGAAGATTCTAAGCTTCAAATTTATCAGGAATAGCCTAGATGGAAAGAGCATGAACTGAATATATAAGATGGATGAAAAAAACCAAAAACTGTCACAGTTGACAGCAATCGCAACTATTTCCACTCCGATAGTTTT
Source organism: Adiantum capillus-veneris (assembly GCF_014529385.1). Classification (NCBI taxonomy): domain Eukaryota; kingdom Viridiplantae; phylum Streptophyta; class Polypodiopsida; order Polypodiales; family Pteridaceae; genus Adiantum; species Adiantum capillus-veneris. The sequence continues at coordinate 117,140,357 of NC_140943.1, forward strand.
TTTCCTTTTCAAGCACAGAAGTCAATACATTGAAAAAATGTATGGCATGTGGGTACTCTATAGGTCAGATGAATGATAAATCCAAATATGGGGTGAAAAGTGATGAAAATTGATCGGGATCAGAATTGACCATTAAAGACCCAGGTCGTCGCCAAACATGGACAAGACAGTTTTTGGGCAAAAAATGTACATTTAAGGTTCCAAATGGACCAAGTAGTACATAAAGAGAGGAGCATAGGCTACATATATCAAATGTCATAATAACTAATATCTAATTCTCCTAAATGATTTTCTCATGATAAACTGATCATTTAATATAGGGAAGTGCTAGGGGAGAAAAAGCTAGAATAAATTGGTTAAGTTGGCAGACCTGCCACAATAGGGATCCAAAGGGGGGGGCATCTGCAAAAGAGCAATGTGGAACAATGGGCTTAAAAGACCCTAAGATTCAACCCATTAAGACTTCCAAAATGCTAAGGTTCTAAAATTCAAAGGTCAAAAAGTCCTAGAAAAGTCTTCGTGTATCCCTACATAGGAGGAGGCAAGCCCTAGAAGTAGGAGATGAGAGAGAAACTCACACACACACACACACACACACACACACACACACACACACACACACACACACACAAGCTCCCTTTACACAAAGCGAATGAGGGACACGTGTCAGCTCCCTAGCCCAGATTCCAACAAGGTGTACTAAAATCGTATTGGATGGCCATGGAGGTGGACCAATGAGAATTAGGTTAGAGTAAGTCTAGTTTAATTAATTTAAAAACCCTTAATAAAAGAAACCAAAGGGAATTAAGCTCTTTAGAAGGCTATTTAACAATCTTCCAAGGGGTCCAATGAGCGTTCAACAGCCCAATGGCTTGCTTGATCCCTACTGGCCAGGAGGAAAAGGGGTCCAAGGGATCCAATGAGCATTCAACAGCCCAATGACTGGCCTGATTCCTACTGGCCAGGAGGGAAAGGGGTCCAATGGGATCTTAGTTGAATTAATTAATTACCTAAAGCTCTCACAAAAGGGGAAAGGGGGACACATGTTAGAAGGCTCTCACTTATGCTCCTGTAATCTTATTGGCTAAGCCTCAGGAGGTCCAATGAGGTGCTATAAAGAGCAATTAGCAAGAGGGGTCCACTAAGAGAGAGAGAGAGAGAGAGAGAGAGAGAGAGAGAGAGAGAGAGAGAGGGCTGAATTTGACAAGGCATTATCCCCTACACACTCACACTAGCTGGCATGTGTAGAGTAAGAAGACTCTCTCTCTCTTCTCAAGATTTAATGGAAAGCTTGTCACCTACTCCAAGCTTGTGAGAAGGGAGAAATACACCAAAAACTCTTGGCTTTGTGATGCAAATCCAACCAAGAGCCAAGCTTAAATGCATGCTCATCTCATCTACCATGCTAATTACTAAGCTAAGCTATGCTAATATGAGTGATTATGTGAGGAGATGCACATCTTTCTGGTAAGACTACTCCTTCCTCCTCTCAATCTACTCTCATACCCCGTTTGTGAGGTCTCCAACCCCGAGAAGATTGGGGCGACTTGATAGATGGCCTCCCTTTATTCTCCTTTTCTATGATGACAACCTACTCTGTTTCCACAAAGTAGAGATACAAGCAATAGAAGAGAGGAAGTCCTTTATCCATCGTATACATGGTTATAAGGGTCATACACCACAAGCCAGGTCGATAAATCCAGGATTCTAATGAAAGTTGTTCTCTAACATAAAGGTGAAATCCCATTGAAATATGTAGAATCCATAAACAATGCCTTTTTTCCCACGTTTAAGAGGTACGACTGCCATCCATAAACCATAAATGTGATATGAGACTTAGTATAAACTAACGAGTAATCTTGTGAAAAGTACCTGACTAATTAAGTCCATAGCTTTCAGAAGCACGTAGATGTGGAACATCTCAATTGTTGGCACAATGAGTCTCTAATTTCAATTCTCTTAATAAGAGGGAGAGGAGAGTTTCTCGACTAATCAAGACCACCCATCCTTGACTGGAAACCTGAGCCAACCCCAACTTTCCACCCCCCACTCACACTTTTTAACTTGTTTTCTAATTACTACCACACTATTTTACATATACAAACAGGGTTCCTTAATTAATTCAAGACACAGATCCTTTTATACAGCCCTTCAAACAATACCAAAAAAATTCAAATAAGACCTAATTCAACAAAGATACTTTTATACAACTCTTCAAAAAGTACCAAAACAATTCAAACAAGGCCTAATGAAGACAACCCTATATTTCAACAAAAACAACTTTCCAATTTCTTATGAGTTTGCCGTTACCTGCGGACTTCCTTTGTCCAACCAACAGAGCCTTTGAAAAGGATTTATTCTCTAACCGCGAGTTGTGCAACCTTCCCATCTCGCTAACCGCGAGGCATCCCGCTAACCCCCAGGCATCTTGCTAACCGCTAGGCATCTCGCTACCCGCGAGGCATCCCGCTAACCACGAGGAATAAAAAGAGAGCTGATAACCTCGACTTAATCTCCGCTACCCACGAAATCATCTCGCTACCCGCGAGGAATAAAAGATACCCTTTTCAACACTTCTTCTCTTTAATTGATTCTTCAAACATGATCAACCAACCCTTCATATCGACCAGTAACAACTTATCAAACAATAACAATTTATCAAGCAATAACGATTTAACAAACAGTGATAATCTATCAAACAGTTGTTTCACTAATCTATGAAAACATATGCCTGTCTCTTGTGATAGAATCACGTTCTTGGACGGTTTAAGGGAATCCCCTATGCTGAGCTTCCCAAATCAACATGAATAAAAATGCAAAATTATAAATTTCTCTTACTGGATTAGCGACATATTCGATTACCTCCCGTGTTTGAGGTTCGACAACTTTGATTTCTTTTCCAACCAGTACCTCTGCTTGAGTAACGTTTGGAGTAGTGGATGCCTTCCTCTGCACCTTTCTTGGAGGTGGAGCGACATGAGCGTCCTTTGAGCTTTGTGTCACTCGCTTCGGGGTCATTGTATCGGCGAGGTAGAGAAAAGGGAAAGAGAGAAAGAGAACTCAAGAATCCAAAGGCAGCACGACGATGGTAGAGAAAGACTCAGAGATGGAGATGGCTTGAGGGTAAGAGCTTGAGGTAGAGAGGTTGAGAGAGAGAAGGTAACTCTGATGTCAATGCAAGAGAGCTTCCGCTTCTGAGAGTGAGTGTTTGTGTCTTCAAAGTGAAGGAAGAGGGTCTTTATATGGGCTCTCAAGGCCATCTAAGAATAGAGGGAAGATAATTTTGCGGCTTCAAAATATAAATAAATAAAAATTTAAATAAATCAATAAATAAATATAAGTATTTTATGGACACGGATTTCGATGCGCGATTTCGGTTCTCCAATTTTAGAAGAAGCTTGGCTTCCAAGACAAGAACTCTAAACTTAACTCTCTCCTCTTTCTTTCCTAAAAATACTCCTCCTTTCCTAAAATTGATCTCTCTTTCCTAAAAATACTCCCTCCTTCTTCAAAGTCAACTTTTATCTTTAGAAATAGACTTGAGGCTTAAGTTTCCCATCAACCCATTGTTTTCAAGTGAATAAAGGCCATAAGTAATAGTTTTAGAGTCCTATTTTCAATCCGATCATTCCGTTTGACACATTATGACTTAACAAAGTGCGAACCTTAAATATTTGTAAAGTGAACAAAATAGCAGGTTTGGGCCACCGATGCCAAAGACAAAGTACTCACCGAATGTCAAATCTTGAAGCTCTCCCCCTACGAATCCATTCACAAATATGTAGATAAGTTTTGGGACCTACATCTCAAAGCCACTGCCTTCAAAAAGATGGATATTGGAAAGCAAAAGCAGCAATTTTGTGCGGGCTTAACTGCAAAAATGGCAGAGTATGTCAACTCCCAAAGGCCACGCACCATATCAGCGGTTATACACCATACTATGGTGGCTTCTCGAATCAATTTCCAAACGGGGGCTAAAATAAATACTAAGCCCACAGAAAACAAGGGTTCCAATGAGCCTAAGGGGAAGCAAAATGCCGAAAAGTCTCCTAAGGGCAATTCCAACAAAGCTAAGGAGAAGGGAGTTTACAAAGGCAAGAACAAACTGTCTCCTGAAGAGCTTGAGCGTTATCACAAGGATAACCGCTATTTCAAGTGCGGAGAGCAAGGGCATGCGTACCGCACTTTTCCCCAAAAGAACACATACCATGAGCCTCCTAGAGCTACCTTGATTGAAATCCAAGAGAAGGAAACTCACCACAAAGGATCTCCTCTATGACATGCTTGGGGAATGGTAAGAGAATATGATGCTTTTATTCTCTTTGCCCCTGGTTCTACTCACAATTTCATATCCACAGAGTTGGCCACCAAGCTAGGCATAAAAGCTTACGAGATGGGAGATGTTCTACTCGCAGATGGTGCTTTCAAGAGGCAAGAAGCTTCAGTCACTCCCTTAATCGGGAAATTGAGGCTCCATCTCCAAAGCTATGTGGACAAAGAGGATTTCTTTATCTCTCCTCTCATGCGTGAGGATGAAATCCTAGGGGCACTATGGTTTGATCGCCTGGCTGCCAATGTTAAATTCCCTGAAAGAAAAATCTACTTTAGGTTCAGGGGAAAAGATATGTACATATATGCTAAGGAAATGGGTAACACCATATCCATTGTACATACACAAGCTTTCAATAAGTCAATAAAGAGCTCTATTTCCGTGTACATGATTTTTGTTAAAGATTCTCAAAATGAACCTAATGCTTTAGCAAAAGAAAATAAAATCAACCACAAGGAATTAGAGTTATCCAATTTTCTCAAGGGGTTTCAAGATGTCTTTATTGACGACATCCCTTGTGAACTACCTCCTAAACGAGGCAACAATGACCATGCAATTGAGCTTATTCCAGGAAGTTCACCGCCTAATAAACCTCCTTATAGAGTTTCTCAAGCTCAACAAGAGGAGATTATGTGGCAAGTGCATGAGTTAGTTGAGAAGGGGATGGTTAGACCTAGCTCATCTCCATTTTTCTCACTTGTGCTATTAGTGCAAAAGAAAGACGGCACATATCATATGTGTGTCGATTATAGAGCACTAAATAGGATCACTATCAAGAATAGGTTTCCTGTTCCACAGGTGGAAGACCTATTTGATAAGCTACAAGGATTGACCTACTTCAGTAGGATTGACCTAAAAAGTGGCTACCATCAAATAAGGATAGTTGATCAAGACATTGTAAAGACTGCATTTTTCACTACGTTTGGTCTTTATGAATACATTGTCATGCCTTCTGGCTTGACCGATGCACCAGCCACATTCAACCGCTTGAAGGAGAAGCTATTCAGGCCTCACTGAACCTTCACTAGAGTGTTCTTTGATCATATTATAATCTACTCTAATTCATTAGATGAACACAAGCAACACCTCCAGGTAATATTTCAAGTTCTAAGGGAGAATAAACTTTATATTAATCAAAAGAAAAGTGAATTTTTCTTGCAAGAGATTCAATATTTAGGTAACATTATCTCTCAAGATGGCATCCAAATGGATCCATAAAAGTTAGAGGTAATAAAATGATGGCCTAAACCAAGGAATCTTCATGAACTAAGAAGCTTTATAGGTATGTGTGCATACTATAGACGCTTCATAGAAAAGTTCTCACAAATTGAAAAACCATTACATGACCTAACAAAGAAAAGCGTTAGGTATACATGGTCTACCAAGGATAGCAATGCTTTCAAAAAGCTTAAAGAAAAGCTTATCTCTCAACCTGTGCTTACACTACCGGATCTCTCAAAGCCATTTGAGGTCCAATGTGACGCTTGTGGTTATTTCCTTGGACCTTTTTTCCTCCAAGAAGGACACGTCATAGACTATGAAAGTCGAAGGCTCGAACTTGTTGAGCAAGATCTAGGCATATATGAAAAGAAACTCCTCACAGTTCTACATGCCTTAGACTCATGGAAGCACTATTTATTGGGGACTCCTTTCAATCTGTGAACGGATCACCAAAGTCTTACGTACTCCATGGTGCAGACCAAGCTCTCTGACAAACAAAGGAAGTGGGAAAATTTCCTTTCGCAATTTCATTTTCATATTGCTCACATTGATGGCAAGCATAATCAGGTAAGCGATGCACTGTCAAAAAGACCGAGAGTGAATGCGGTTTCCATGGCAACTCACAATGATCTATCTTCAATGATAGATGAGTATGCTATTGATCCCGATTTTAGAGATGTTATTTCATCCCTTGAACTAGGGAAGAAAGATGATCCATTTACCTTACAAGATGGTTATCTTCTCTATGGAAATAGACTATGCATTACTAGCTCACTACGTGAGAAAGTAATGTATGAATCTCATGCTCCTCCTTATGCGGGGCATAAGGAGGAGCATGAGAGGGATTTAATCTACCCTAAAAAGGATTGAAACATATTTGTATTGGCCTACCATGAAAACAAACATACACGAGTATGTTTCTAAATGTGTGGTATGCCAAAAGACGAAGTTTGATAGAGGGAAGCAACCTGGACTGCTTCAACATTTGCCAATCCGTAATTCACCATGGGAGAGCATATCCATGGATTTTATCTTTGGATTTCCTCAGTCTATCCATGAGAATACGGGAATATGGATGATAGTAGATAGGTTCAGTAAACAAGCTCATTTTATACCTCTCAAAAAGACTATCAAAGCCCATAAAATGGCAACCCTCTTCATTTCACAAATCTTCAAGTACCATGTCTTGCCAATGTCCATAGTGTCAGATAGAGATTCTAGAATGACCAATAATTTTTGGAAGGGTTTCTTTGAGAATTTAGGGACAAGGCTAAATTTCTCTTCGGCCTATCACCCACAAACATATGGCCAAAGTGAAATAGCTAACCTAACAATTCTTGATCTACTAAAAGCCTATCTAACAGAACTGGATCAAAGATCCCAATGGGAGAAGTATTTACCCTTAGTGGAGTATGCCTACAATAACATTGTGCATACTTCCACGGGAAAATCACCTTTCAAGGTGATTGAGGGAAGATAAAAAAGTCCCCTCCTACTTAAGGTACACGGGAAGATCTTCGTTGCAGATGAGTATAGCTGAGACCTACAAGGATCTTTTCAAAAGATTAAGGATGCTATCTCTATCTCACAGTATAGGAAAAATTTTGTTGTCGATAAGCAGAAAAAAAGCCCAATACTTTAAAGAAAATGATTGGGTCTTACTCAAATTTCCCAAGTCTTGGTTAAGGCACACGACGGGCAAGAATCCTACGGGACACCAAAAGTACTATGCTAAGCTAGCAAAAAGGTACTATGGTCCCTTCCAGATTATTAGGCCAATCAATGAGATGGCATATCAACTCAAGTTGGCTCATACACAATGATTTCCATTGGAGCCTACTAAAGCCTTACAAAGAAGAGCCACGTCAAGAACCAACTATTGAAGACCCACCGGGGACCAAGGACCAAGAAGAGGTGCTGCAGGCCGAGTCCATTCTCCGACATGAAGACAAGGTACTAAGAGGCGGTAAGACTATCCAACGATATCTTATTAAGTTTAAGAATTATCCTTTTGAATATTCTAAATGGATTTAAGGCATACAATTAAAGGATAACCTAAACCTTGTCAATGCTTACAATTATTCCCTAGAGTAAGCAAATGTACAAATGTTTAAAATGAACAAAATTTTTGTCTGATAAGACTCTGTTTTTCTTTCTTGTGCACAAAAATGAAGTATGATGCATGCTTAGATCAAGTTTGCAGACACGACGTCTCCCAAACACCAAGTAGAGCTTGCCACTCTACTATGGAAGATTGATAGGACTAATGTGCAGTCAGCTTGCGACAGCCTCAGGCTCTCAACCGCCAAATGAACTAGTCATCCATTCTGGAACGATGTCGTAGGGTAACATAGGGATCCTCTACCCACTAGAAAAAGGACTTATGAATATTTTTTATCTTCTCTACCCCATAGCTGAGGACAACTATGATTTCAAGAGAGAGGTAATGTCATTATAACTAATATTTAATTCTCTTAAATGAATTTCTCATAATAAATTGATCATTTAATATGGGGAAGTGCCAGGGGAGAAAAATCTAGAATATTGGTTAAGCTGACAGACCCGCCACAGTAGGGATCCAAAGGGGGGGCCATCTGCAAAAGAGCAATGTGCAACAATGGGCTTAAAAGACCCTAAGGTTCAACACATTAAAACTTCCAAAATGCTAAGGTTCCAAAATTCAAAGGTTGTGTCCAATAGTCAAAAGCTTAGGAAATTGGATGCTTTGTGTGTTTTCAAAATTCATGCATCCCTACATAAGAGGAGGCAAGCCCTAGAAGTAGGAGATCACAGAGAAAGTCACACACACACACACACGCAAGCTCCGTTTACACAAACGGAATGACCGACACATGTCAGCTCCCTAGCCCAGATGCCCACAAGGTGTATTGAAATCCTATTGGATGGCCATGGGGGTGGAACAATGAGAATTAGGCTAGGATCAATATAGTTTAGTTAATTTAAAAACACTTAATAAAAGAACCAATGGGAATTATGCTCTCTAGAAGACTATTGGACAGTCTCCTAAGGGGTCCAATGAGAATTCAACAACCCAATGGCTTGCCTGATTCCTATTGGCCAGGAGGCAAAAGGGTCCAATGAGAGTTTAGTTGAATTAATTAAGTATCTAAAGCTCTCACAAAAGGGGAAAGGGGAACACATGTTAGAAGGCTATCACTTATGCTCCTGAAATCCTATTGGCTAAGCCTAGGGAGGTCCAATGAGGTGCTAGCAAGAGCAATTAGCAAGAGGGGTCGACCAAGAGAGAGGGGGGGCTGAATTTGACAAGGCATTATCACCTACACAGTCACACTAGCTCATGTGTAGAGAAATAAGACTCTCTCTCTCTCTCTCTCTCTCTCTCTCTCTCTCTCTCTCTTCTCAAGCTTTAATGGAAATTATCACCTACTCCAAGCTTGTGAGAAGGGAGTCCTACACAAGCAACTCTTGGCTTTGTGATGCAAATCCAACCAAGATCCAAACTTGAATGCATGTTCATCTCCTCTACCATGCTAATTACTAAGCTAAGCTATGCTAATATGAGTGATTATGTGAGGAGATGTACATCTTTCTCGTAAGACTACTCCTTCCTCTCAATCTACTCTCATAACTCGCTAACTCTCACCATCTTTGAAGGTGTGTGAGGTCTTGGGTCTGAGACCGTGAGGGAACTGATGTTGTGTTTAATAAGTGTTCTGGTTAGTGCTTGGAGTTTTCACCTTAATTGCACTAGATAGTATTGAAGGAACACAAAGAACTGTATTGTAAAATGTCTCTCTTGATGGGAGAAACCATAATACAAAGCCGGATCTCTCAAAGCCATTTGAGGTCCAATGTGATGCTTGTGGTGATTGCCTCAGAGCTATTTTGATTCAAGAAGGGCACACCATAGGCTATGAAAGTCGAAGGCTCAATCTTGTTGAGCAAGCTCTAGGCATATATGAAAAGGAATTCCTTACAGTTCTACATGTCTTAGACTCATGGAAGCACTATTTATTGGGAACTCCTTTCATTCTGTGAACGGATCAACAAAGTCTTAAGTACTTCATGACGTAGACCAAGCTCTCCGACAACAAATGAGATGGGAAAATTTCATTTCGCAATTTCATTTTCATATTGCACATTGTTGGCAAGCATAATCAGGTAGCCAATCCACTCTCAAGAAGGCTAAGAGTGAATGCGGTTTCCATAGCAACTTACAATGATATATCTTCAATCATAGATGAGTATGCTATTGATCTCGATTTTTGAGATGTGATTTCAGCCCTTGCATTACGAAAGAAAGAGGAACCATTTACCTTACAAGATGGTTATCTTCTCTATGGCAATAGACTATGCGTTACTAACTCACTCCGTGAGAAAGTAATGTATGAATCTCATGCTCCTCCTTATGTGGGGCATAGAGGGATTCAGCCTACCCTAAAGGGAATTGAGACATATTTCTATTGGCCTACCACGAAACCTAACATACAAGAGTATGTTTCTAAATGTGTGGTATGCCAAAAGACAAAATTTGATAGAGGGAAGCAACCTGGATTTCTTCAACCCTTGTCAATTCCTAATTCACCATGGGAGAGCATATCCATGGATTTTATCTTTAGATTGCCTAAGTCTATCCATGGGAATATGGGAATATGGGAATAGGGGTGATAGTAGACATGTTTAGTAAACAAGCTCATTTTATACCTATCAAAAAGACTATCAAAGCCCATCAAATGGAAACCCTCTTCATTTCACAAATTTTCAAGCACCATGGCTTGCCAATGTCCATAGTGTGGGATAGAGATCCTAGAATGACGAGTAATTTTTGGAAGGGTCTCTGTGAGAATTTAGGGACAAGGCTAAACTTCTCTTCGGCCTATCATCCACAAACGGATGGCCAAAGTGATATAGCCCTGGGGGATTCACCATGGAAAACTTACCTCACCATGTAAGTATAGGGGAGGGTTTTTTTTTACAAGTTACATAATCTTATAAGTTAAGGGGCAGGCCCCTAATAATTTATCTCCCAAGCTTAAAAATAATGGTATCATTTTTTTTTTCTTTTGGGGGGGGGGGGGGGAAGGGATGAGAGGAAGTTTTTGTGTTTCAAAATCATGGCTTCCCAAAAGAGTCTTCCCTCAAACTTGTGAGTCAATAGCTACAAATATACATGCAAGAACTAGCATTGATTTGTATCAATTGCTTGTTTTGTGATTACAATTCATTTGTTGAGGGATGAAAGCTATAAAGAGCTTGTATAGATGAAAATTTACACAGAGAACCTAACACAACTTTATAACCATGTTTTTTGAGTAATTTAGATGGATCCAAATTGGACGAGTAGCTAGAGTGCAGGTTGAATGGGCACATAGTTTGAAAGTCAAATTAAGACACATTGAGAGTACATCTAGTTATCAACAGAATTTGTTCCTTTGTACATTGCCAATCACTATGCTACACGCTCTTTGACTAGTTTTACTCAGTTAGATCATGTGAGACCTACATTTTATATGTAAGAAAGGGGTATGATAGTTTTCTGCATTGATTATCGTATAAGCGTAGAAAGGGGGGTCATATTATCTAATGTAAGTCGTATATAGGGGTTTTATCAAAGTAGTCTGCTCGCAGGTGGCACCCCATTTTGTATATAGAGTGAATCCCCCGGGGAAATAGCTAACCTAGCAATTCTTGATCTACCAAAAGCCTATGTAATGGAGGTAGATCAAAGATCCCAATGGGAGAAGTACTTACCCTTAGCGGATTATGATTACAATAACATTGTGCATACTTCCACAGGAAAAGCACCTTTCGAGGTAATTGAGGGAAGATAAAAAAGTCCCTTGCTACTTAAGGTACATGGGAAGATCTTCACAGTAGATGAGTATAGCTGAGACCTACAAGAATCTTTTCAAAAGATTAAGGATGCTATCTCTATCTCACAGCAAAGGCAAAAGGCTGTTGCTGAAAAGCACAGAAGAGCCCAAGCCTTTAAAGAAAATTATTGGGTCTTATTAAAATTTCCCAAGGCTCGACTAAGGCACACGACGGGCAAGAATTTTACTGGACACCAGAAATACTATGCTAAACTAGCAAAAAGGTACTATGGTCCCTTCCAGATTCTTAAGCCAATCGATGAGATGGCCTATCAACTCAAGTTTCCCAATCACTGGCTCATACACAATGCTTTCCATGTGAGCCTATTAAAGCCTTACAAAGGAGAGCCACCTCAAGAACCAACTACTGAAGACCCACCGCAGATCGAGCACCAAGAAGAGGTGTTGCAGCCCAAGTCCATTCTTCGACATGAAGACAAGGTATTAAGAGGTGGTAAGACTATCCGATGATATCTTATTAAGTTTAAGAATTATCCTTTTAGAGATGCTAGATGGATGCAAGGCATACAATTAAAGGATAACCTAAACCTTGTCAATGCTTACAATGCTTCCCAAGAGTAAGCAAAATTAAAATGTTAAAAATGAACAAAGTTTTTGTCTTTTAAGACTCTCTTTTTCTTTATTGTGCACAAAAATGAAGTAGTATGCATGCTTAGATCAAGTTTTTGGAGACAACGTCTCCCGAACACCATGTAGAGCTCGTCACTCTACTATGGAAGATTGGTAGGACTAATATGGAGACATGCTTGCGGCAGCCCCAGGCTCTCAAGCGCCAAATGGACTAGTCATCCATTGTGGAATGATGTTGTAGGGTAACATAGGGATCCTCTACCCGCTAAGAAAAGGACTAATGAATATGCTTTATCTTCTCTACCCCATAGTTGAGGACGATGGAGAGGGGGATTAAGGAACACTCCCAGCACACCAAATGGATGCCTCTCTATAGCCCAAGGATTCCACAACACCCCTAACCTCTCAAATAACACCTTCAAATTGGCTAATTTTCACTAACAATCCCACCGTAATTCACCAAGCTAATGCCTCGCACCTTGCAAGAAACACCCTTCAACGTATACACACCCACAGTGCTCAAGTCACGATTTCTACTCACAAAACACCCCAACTTTGCCCTCCTAGTAGAACCCTTCAAGCTGCAGGCAAATTCTCTGCAAATACTAGCAAGCACACAAGGAGCAAGGAAAAAAAGGGGAATGGGGAGAAGCAATACAAGATGTAGGTGCTAGCACTTGGTATTATTGCACAAGGGGGCTAATACATTAGAATATGCCACTCCAATTGGCAAGCTTTGCACTACACAGGCTTGCAACTTTCAATCACACCCTCAGGCCAAAAAGCCCTCAAATTTTCATGTTTACATTCTTTTATAGGGGTGTCTCTAGGAGGTTTAAAAAAGAAATAATGGGTGTGCTTCTCCTCTCGTGCACTTCACTTAGAGCTCTTTTTGGAATTTGATTTGCTTTGCCACCACTTGACACTTTCTTAGTGTTTGGTATCTGCATGGTGCAACCCTCTTGACTCCTTTAGCCTCTCAATTTGGCCGCCCTTGCACTTCTTGGGCCTTCAAATTCTCTTTCTACCTCCTGCTGTCCTCTACTGCAGGAACTTCCTCTTTCATGAGAGAGGGAGGCAATAGCGAGGTCGCTATTGCCCTCTCTCTTTTCCTCAAAATTTTGGGGCCCCATGTGAGCCACAAGAATTGCCTCTAGTCGCGGGCCTGCCACATCATCAAGGCCAAACGACCTCCTTTCTCACCTGCGGGCGTGCGACCTGCGCCACCTCTCCCCTGGACAAAACCACTGGCTGCACCGCCATACGTAGCGCCCTGCAGGGCTGCCACCCTCACGCCATAGCCAAGAGCTCATGGTGCTCCTACATGCCTTCCTACTCTCAAAGGGCGCCTTTTTGTAGCCTATATACCCCACCACCTTGCATTGTAGAACCGCATGTGGGATTACCTCCCCATGCCACGTGGCGGCTCGCAGGTGAATCTCCTTACAATGGCCTTCAAGGCCATCAAAAAAATTCATCCTTTGAATTTTAAAAAAAATCTTTTTGATTTTGTTTTTGAAGCGCGCTCGCTGCTGCTGTGAGCTCTTCGCTGCGCCATCGCCACCCTCACCCCCCCCCCCCTCCCACCCCTAGCATTGCCCTCAGCCCCCGCTGCCCCCCCTCGTGCTGCCCCTGTCCCAACCCGTCCGCCCGCCTTCAGACCCGCTGCCTGCCCGCTTGCCGCAGCCCGCATAAAGTTCCCCCTCCCCCCCCGCCTCGACCCATTCACCGGCACGTTTGGGTCCTTCTCCTCGGTTACTCCATGTAGTTCGGCACTTTCGGCATTGTTTCAACTCCTTGGAGCAGTGTTGGCGTGCCCAATTGCAGCGTCCTCCTGTCGTGCCCTTCTTACGCCACAGCAATAGACACAGATGGAGGCTCCAGCTTATCCACAGAAGGACTCGCCAGAAGCGCCCTTGCCCGACCCCGCTGAGCCCACCATTCGACTTGCTCTCTTGCCTATAGAGCAAGCGAGGCTTGCCACAGAGGTAGAGTGTTTGTAGGCAACCTCGGTCATCTGCAAGATTCTCAGCACCTGACCTAGCAGAGGAGAGCTGCTAGACCTTCTCTAGGCCCGCCTTCTTGCAGAGGTGGGAAATATTTTGGATGTCCAGATTCTCGGACGGGGTCATTATCAGATCGAGTTTGAGTCCTCTGATATGGCGTCCAAGGTCATAGCTATGAGTCCACTAGCCATCTGAGCATCACGTGCCCACTTTCGATAGTGGCGACATGGTTTTGACCCAGCTTTGGTTGTTCTAGTAGAGGAGGAAGACATCCCCATCTTAGTGTGATTTCCGAGTTTACGAAGGGAGTACCTACCACTTCTTTCCAGGATTGGTTCTGCCATTGGGACTGTCTTGGAGACACCTCGCACGGTAGCATCAGTAGCTGCCAAGGCGGCTAGCATTCCCTTAGTTCGAGTTTTGGTCAGAGATACCAACACGCTCCCGAAGGTTATCCTTTTACCTCAGGTGAGTGGAGGTTGGTTTTCACAGAGTGTGGCGTACTCGGGCCTCCCAAACCAGTGCTTCATTTGCCGACAGATGGGTCATCTAGCGAAGGCCTGTCCACAGAGGAGGCAGAGACCTGCACCACAGCCTCATCCCCAGCCTGCCAGGGCTGGCCTGCAGCCACAGCTAGTGGCACAATGTACAGATGCAGAGCCACCCTCCGAGCCTAGGGCTCCAGTGGAGGAGGGGTGGCAGCAGGCCCGTGGCCGCCAACGCCAGGGGCCACAACATCAGCTTGGCACTCAGAGTGGCCCTCAGGTGCCTACTCAGCAATAGTGGGTTCCCATGGGGAACCGTTTTGGTCCTCTTGAGCAGGAGGAGATCCTCGCACCAACCCCCACCTTCGCTTCTCCCTCGACAGACACTCCCCCCCCAAGAGTTCCCCCCCTTTGCCTCCTCCTCCTCGCCTTCTGCTCCCGTCGCTTCTCCACCTCGCCCCTCTACCACTGTCGCCCCATCCCGCCCCCCTTCTCCTCCACTCTTCCTAGATCTTTCTCCCCCTCCTCCTGCTGCAGTTCCTCAGTCGGCTCAGGAGACTGGTCCCTCTTCGGCGGCTAGGAGATCTCTTGGCAGCGCCTTTGCCATGAGTTGCCTAGCGAGAGAGGGTAAGCCCTTCTTGCGGCCCCTCTGAATATTCAGACATCCTCCCTTGCAACCATCCCTCGTGGGATGACGAGCATTGACATCCGATGCCACTGGGACTTTCTTCGACTACGGTTTCACTCGTTTTCTCGGTGATTCCGCAGCAGACCATGAGGCAGCCTGTTTCAGGGTTCATGTTTTGTTCCTCGCCACTAGGGAGACAAAGGCCCTGAACTTAGAAGCTGGTTTCTCCTTCCCCCTCTGTGGTAGGGCCGAGAAAAAGTGGTCCCTTGACTCAGTGGTGGGATGGTTGCATACACAGGTCTTAGAGTTATCTCACCATACGGGAGAACTTGGAGTTACAGATATGCTGAAGACTTTGTGGCCATTGGCCTAGTTTGTGGTGACACCCCCAGAATCAACAGGATGTAGGCACATTGTGGTGTACTTCTTTGCTGATACGCAGTGTCTGCCTTGCTATGTATACATTCATGAAGACTCCTGGATAGAGTAGGTTGCGTTACGCACGGCTCGCTCTACTTGGGCTTGGGCTAGGCACTCACTGCAGTCATGCCTATCTAGAGGACGCTCGGATGCGGATTACTCCCCATCCAAGCCTGCCTCGAAGATAGTCCGTCTTGCTACTGCGAAAACCTTTGTTCTCTCTCCCTCCCCATGAGGATCATCTCATGGAACGTGTAGGGACTAGGTGGGCCCCAGTTTCAGCGATAGAAGGGCCGATTGCGTCAGGAGCTTCAGCGCTTGTGGGAGGAGAGATTGATCTCATTATGCTTAAGGAGCACCATCTGTGTGAGAGTCGCATTCGACGATGTGGTCAGATTTTGTGTGAACGTTATGATACCTTTTGGTCAGCTGCTTTTGGACCTGGAGGCATCCAAGGTGGGGTATGTATGACTATTGCGGACTCATTGCAGCAGGCCATTGTGGGCAGAGGGATTATTGTGCCAGGCAGGGCTCAATGGATTACTATGTGGGTTCAGGGTGGCCTTGTGGGCTTCTTGAACATCTATGTGCCCAATGTGGCGAGTGCTCGTGCAGAGTTTTGGTCATAGATTGTTGAGTCTTTGCCGCAGGCCTATCATTGGTGTATAGGAGGGGACTTCAACATGTTGGAGGACCCTTCTGATAGGATTGGTGGCAGCCATGCTACGGTGCATGGAGTTGAGTTGGCAACTTGGGAGTGGTTTTGTATGACTTTCAGGGTCTCGGATACATGGCAGCACTTTGGTTTTGTGAGGCCCCCAGCCAGTCTTGCCTTCTCTAGATCGGACCGAAGAGTGGGAGGAGTGAATCTATCGTGGATAGATTGCTTCTACACTAGTGACCACTTCAGTGACATGGGGGGTTCAGTGGGCATCCTCGCAGGGACTTCCTTCTTGGACCATGCTCCACTGATCCTCACGGTGGCGGACACAGGCAGAGGATTGGGAGCATGATGCTTCGCATCCTAGAGAGGGTCTTGTTGGACTCATCACTTAGAGAGAGGGTAGAGTCTCTCTGGACAAAGGTCATGGACATCCAGGCCTCACCTGTAGTAGAGTGGCCTCAAGCCTAGCTCAGCTTAGCCTCTTTTTTCTTCAAGAGTCTTTGGCTCGTTGGGCTGCGCTGAGGGAGACGGAGCAGCGTCTTTGACGAGGCATTGCTTCACTACAGAGGATGCATGATCAACATCCAGACAGTCCATGGTTGGAGGAGCAGTTATAGAAGGCTCGACAGGAGCTTGCTAGCAGAGAGGAGAGGCGTCAGGAGTTTGCCTTTCACCGACAGACATCTCAGTGGACTCAGGTGGGTGATAGAGTGACTGGTGCCTTTTTTGAGATAGTGGGACCTCGGCACTCGCATTCCAAGGTCATTCAGTTGAGGAGGCCCGATGGGTCAATTGCTTGTGAGCCCGAGGATATGCGTGCAATTGCTACTAACTTTTACAGTGAGTTACTATCGGCTGAGCCTCAGCCAGAGCGGCACGATGCATGCAGGGAGTAGGTTTGGGCATGGATGCCATGTCTTGTGACAAAGGAGATGCACTTGAGGCTTGAGATGCCACTTCAGCATGAGGAGTTGCACACAGCTCTTAGGGCCCTCCCTCGTGGTAGCTGTCTTGGTGAGGATGGGTTGACCCCCAGCTTTTTCTTGGAGTACTGGGACCTACTTGGCCCAGATCTTTGCAGTGCTTTTCAGTACATTTTGCACATAGGAGTGATGCCTGACAGCATGAGTTAGGGCCTGATCTACCTCATTCCCAAGGAGGGTGGCTCCTTAGATGAGCTTTGACAGTGGAGCCCCATCACCATCCTCAACTCAGCCTACAAAATTCTTGCCAAGGCTTTGAGTTTGAGGATTCAACCACTTTTAGAGAGCCTTATACATGGGACTCAGACAGGTTTTGTCAAGGAACGCAGTATCCTTGACAACATATCTACTTTCTGGGAGGCTTCTCCCCTGGCACGGCTCCGTGGTGAGGGCCTTGTGATACTTCTTCTCGATTTTGAGAAGGCATACGACCGAGTTAACTGGGACTTTCTAGAGGGCACTCTCCGCAGGATGGGCTTCTCAGATGCTTGGATCAGAGGGGTGTCAGCTTTATACAGATAGGCTCACATTCAGGTGCTTTTGGCAGGGGGGAGAGGTGAGCGCTTCATGCTCACATGATTGGTCAGAGAGGGTTGTCCTCTTTCCCCCTTTCTCTTTCTCTTCTATGCGGAGGCGATGAGCAGATTTTTGATGTCACAGCAGGTTGGTCTTCAGGGCTTAGCACTCCCTATTCGGGGAGAGGAGCTACTGGACGCTAAGTTTGCCGATGACTCAGCCTTGTACCTAGATGGCCAGGAGGCCAATATTCACAAATGTGAGCAGGCTTTGGAGACCTTCTGTTGTGCATCGGGTGCATTGATCAACTGGAGAAAGACAGTGGATTTCTTAGTTGGTAGTGCTCCTGTGCTAGATTGGATGCCAGAAGAGGGTTTCAGGTGGATTCCCCCATGGACTGCAGTTTAGTACTTGAGTTGTCAGGCTGGTTTGGATTTGTCTCCCGAGCATCAAATTTCTCCTCTTCTCCTGTCCATCAGGCGAAAGTTGTTACATTGGAGCTCAGCACGAATTTCGCTGGCTGGTAGAGTAGTAGTTGCCAACCAGGTGTTGTTGGCGACTATATGGTACATCACTTCCTACTGGATCTTCTCGAGTTCTTGTATCAGCCAGGTAGAGAGACTGATCAAGAAATTCCTTTGGTCAGGATGTGACACTCAGATGGCCCCAGCCAAGGTGGCTTGGTCGGTCATCATGCTTCCTAGTTCTTAGGGAGGGCTTGGGATCATTGATCCAACACAACAGAGTAGAGCCCTTCTAGGGAAGTTCATAGTCAGAGGACTTCTTCCAGGTGAGGAGTCCTGGAATGAGTTCTTGTTGCAGAGGCTTCATGCCAGGGTGCCTCAGTCAGTTTTCCCTTGGCAACCTTTGACCAGATGGATCTTTACAGAGATGTGCCGAGTTGGTTTGAGCAGGAGACCGGAGGACCGCTTCGCTGTGAGTTTGCTTCGATCTTGGGAGCTCTTATGGCATGGCCTGGAGCAGCGATAGCCGATGTGCACGGAGGAGCGCCTACGGCAGCCCCTCGTCTGGAACCCCATGGTTAGCACTCAGAGAGGCCACTTGGTTGGTAGTCGGCCTCATGTTTCCTGGGGTCCCATGGCAGCAGGTCTAGCGCGCTCTCTATGTGACTGGCTAGAGTTCACAAGTTTGTCAGAGGAGGTGCAAGGTTTCCAGCTGCAAAGCATGAGAGGGGTGCAGAGCATGTGTCAGGACATCTCAGAGTCAGTTCCAACTGAGTGGCTCATGCCTCTAGAGCCAGTAGCACCCCGGTGGATGGGAGCCTTCACACGACTGGAGGTTCTCATTTCAGTCAGGGCCTGCTCAAAGACTTTCCCAACCCTGTTCTTCGAGCTTCAGGGTGGGGGACGATTACAGCGAGTTGCAATAGAGACCCCCCAGGTAGCAGAGTGTTGTTTTCAGAGGATCCGAGTTACGGGCATCTGTGGGAGGACTTGCGTCATAGACCCTGACCCAACAGCTCTTGAGATTGGACACTGGAGGCGATGGGCTTGGGAGTGTTTTCCACTGACACGAGTACAGTGGGATCCTGGTGAGTGGCTATGGAGGGACCCCTTCTCCATTGCAGACCACCCAGGAGTTCCCTTCTTTCATTACACTGTTCGGCTTGGACGTCATATACTTGCAGCACAGAGAGAGGCCCGCCCCGCTGCAGCATGTAATTGGCAGGAGGAGGGCCTCACCGTCGAGTTCTTGGAAGCCTTTTGGTAGAGACTGTGGGAATCTAGACAACCGAGGCGCGTCACTTTGTTTCAATGGCTGGTTGCACACAGAGCTATAGCAGTAGGGAGCTAGCTTGTGCATAGTGGTCTCTCGACCGCATGTGCAGCCTGTGACCAGTTGGTGGAGAGTCAACGTCATTGTCTTTGGGACTGTCCCTCGGCCGAGCAGGTGTGGCTACAAGTTCTTCGGCTGATGCCTACTCTCTCCACGGCTAGACAGTACACTTGGGGGGCAGCGGCTTGGTCCACTCTCACGGGCCCGTGACTTCTTGAGCTATCTTCCACCAGTAGGATGATAGTGATACAGGGGGGCGTCCTTCACTCTAGCCTGCTATAGAGCTTACTCCACAGGAGTGGCGCAGTGAGAGAGAGGAGTGTTGGGAGCTCATCAGTGGCCTCACACTGTGGTTCATCTGGTGGGCCCACTGTTTCCGCATTTTTGAGGCCCGCTCTGTGCCGCCAGCAGAGACTGTTCGTGACTTTTGGCTAAAGCTGATCCATACTCTTAGAGGACAGCTTGAGGGACTACAGGGCAGCTCCGACCGCATGCGGGAGCACCGCGAGGCTTTCCTTCGACTTTGTCTCCCTGGGCCTTTCTATACCATTGTCCAGGGTGTGCTCAAATGGCACTACCAACCACCTGTGTGGCTCTTCCCTCCTCCCCTCCCTTGATTTAGCCTCATTGTATATATGTTTTTCTTTCATTGAGAGAGTCTCCCCATCATGTTTGTTGTAGCCCTCTCCTGCAGAGGTGGTTGTAGACCTACGGGCAACTTTCATTAACTAATAGAAGGATCTTTTTCTCGGAAAAAAAAAACCTCTTTTTGCTTGTATTGGGTACTTTGCTATGTCCTGCCCAATTGGCCTATGCGCCGACTTTGGAGCCCGACCTGAAACTCACCGTATTCATCATCAAGTCATCTGCCTTCTGCCCCATTTTGAGGTCTCCAATGCTGTCATCCGAGGCCGCAAAAAAAAAAAAACCAAAAAGTATCTGTCACTTTCCTCTCGGCATTACCTCCCGGCTTCGTCCCGCCACATCTAGCTGACCGAGTATCCGATTGATGCACCGTTAATTTGTGCTAGCTCCACATGATGCACACTTTCACCAAGAACTTTGGCAAGGCCCAAAAGATGCCAGATGGCACACCCTTCAATGCAACCAAGTGGGCTCAGAACCGCCCCCCCAAAAAAATTCAACTGGCCATAAAATGCAAACCATGACTCTGATCCACAATCTGAAAAAACGGGTAGGCTCCATAAATTGAACTCTACACACATGTACATTGACTTCCACTTGGACCACCTGTCCCCAACTGCCCTGTCCGGCAAGAATCTACAATCCATTGAAACTTCAACCTTCAATAACTTGGGCTCCGTAGCTCGGTTTGATGAGCCGTTTGGACCTTCTCCTTCAGCACTTCAAGCTCTATGTTCATGGACCCAAAATTTGCACTTTTCATCTCCTTCATCTGCTACCCAAATTAGCCCCTCATGGAGCCTTCCTTGGCCTATAAGCCACATCATTCATACAACTCCGCTTCTACCTGTCATCCCATGATTTTCTTAGCTTCTCTAGCCCTTTGCCATGCTTTTCCTCGCCTGCATATATCTGCCCATGCCACTTTCTAGAGTCGACACACTTTGGCTGCACCAACGACTATGATTTCAAGAGAGAGATAATGTCATAACAATCAATATCTAATTCTCCTAAATGATTTTGTCATGTTAAACTGATCATTTAATATGGGGAAGTGCCAGGGGAGAAAAAGCTAGAATATTGGCAAAAAAAGCTAGAAAAAGCTAGCAGACCGGCCACAATAGGGATCCAAAGGAGGAAAAATAGGGATCCAAAGGTCAACATTAGGGAAAATTGGATGCTTTGTGTGTGTCCCAAAAGTCTTCATCCATTACTACATAGGAGGGGGCGAGCCTTGCAAGTAGGGGATGAGAGAGAAAGTCACACACACACACACACACAAGCTCCCTTTACACAAAGGGAATGAGGGACACATGTCAGCTCTCTAGCCCAGATGCCCACAAGGAGTACTCAAATCCTATTGGATGGCCTTGGAGGAGGACCAATAAGAATTAGGCTAGAGTAAATCTAGTTTAATTAATTTAAAAACACTTAATACAAGAACCAATGGGAATTAAGCTCTCTAGAAGACTATTGGGCAGTCTCCCAAGGGGTCCGATGAGCATTTAGCAGCCCAATGGCTTGCCTGATTCCTATTGTGGCTAGGAGGCAAAGGGGTCCAATGAGAGTTTAGTTGAATTATTAAATTACCTAAATCTCTCACAAAAGGGGAAAGGGGCACACATGTCAGAAGACTATCACTTATGATCTTGAAATTCCATTGGCTAAGCCTGGGAGGTCCAATAGGACTGCAACATGAGCAAATAGCAAGAGGGGTCAAACAAGAGAGAGAGGGGGCTGATTTTTGCAAGGCATTATCACACACACACTCACACAATCAATGTGTGGAGCAAGAAGACTCTCTCTCTCCTTCTCAAGCTTTAATAGAAAGCTTATCTCCTACTCCAAGCTTGTGAGAAGGGAGGCCTACACCAACAACTCTTGGCTTTGTGATGAAAATCCAACCAAGAGCGAAGCTTCAATGCATGCTCATCTCCTCTACCATGCTAATTACTAAGCTAATCTATGTTAATATGAGTGATTATGTGAGGAGATGTACATCTTTCACGTAAGAATACTCCTTCTTCCTCTCAATCTAGTCTGATAACCTGCTAGCTCTCACCATCTTCGAAGGTGTGTGAGATCTTGGGTCTAAGACCGTGAGGGAATTGATGTTGTGTTTGATAAGTGTTTTGCTTAGTGCATGAAGTTTCCATCTTCATTGCACTAGCTAGTCTTGAAGGAACACAAAGAATTGTATTGTACAATGTCTCTCTTGATGGGAGAAACCATAATACAAAGCCTTTTGGAGGGGGGACCGGCTCCATGTAAATGCGGTCCTCAACTGTTGTCAATAGCTTAATTTCTCTCTCTTTTGAAGTATTGTTCATGCTATCTAAATAGGTGTTATGCTTTTTGTTGCTCTCTCTCCACCCAAGCACTCTTGTTATTTTCATTAGGAATCTATTCTAATGAAATGCTCACTATGTTCATGCTAATTTCTGCTACACACAAGTTACTAGGCCATTAAATGTTACATTGAAGATTGATACGGACTAATGTGCAAACATGCTTGTGGAAGATAAGGCTCTCAAGCACCAAATGGACTGGCCATCCATTTTGGAAAGGTGTTGTAGGGTAAAATAGGGATCATCTACCCGCTAGCAAACGGACTAATCACTAGGCTTTATCTTCTCTACCTCAAATTTCAAGACTACTATGATTTCAAGAGAGAGGTAACGTCGTAAAAACTAATATCTAATTCTCCCAAATGATTTTCTCATGTTAAATTGATCATTTAATATGGGGAGGTACAAGGGGAGTAAAAGCTAGAATATTGGTAAGACTGCCAGACCGGTGTCAGTAGGGATCCAAAGGAGAGAAAATAGGGATCTAAAGGGGGACAATGTGCAAAAGTGCAATGTGCACCAATGAAGATTAAAAGAATGAAGTTTTAACTCCATTAGGACTTCCATAGGCTAAAGTTTCTAAATTTCATTAAATTGTCCAATGACCAAAAGTGGGGAAAATTGGATGGTTATGGGAAGACTAAAAAGTCTTTCCACATCCCTAGGAAGGAGGGGGCGATCCCTAATGGTAGGGGAAGAGAGAGAAACACACACACACACACACACACTCCAAAGCTCTCTCCAAAGGGAAGAATAAACACATGGCAAGCTGCTAGCCCATAGTTGCCTCCAATGTCCCCTCAAATCCTATTGGATGGCCATAGAGGTGGATCGATGAGAATTAGGCTAGAGTAGAATCACTCGAATCAATTTAAAAATTCTTGATAAAAGAACCAATATAAATTAATCTCCCTAGAAGAATGTTGGACAGTCTACCAAGGGGTCCAATGAGCATCCAGTAGCCAAATGGCTTGATTGATTCCTATTGGCCAGAAGACTGAAAGTTCCAATGAGAGTTTAAATAAATTATTGTAATTACCTAAATCTCTCACAAAAGAGGAAAGGGGGACACTTGTCACAAGGCTATCAACTATGCTTCTTAATTGCCATTGGCTAAGCTTCATAGCAACCAATGGGAATTTCAACAAGAGCTTTTGGGAAGAGGGGTCGACCAAGAAGAGAGAAGAGGTTGGCAAAAAAGGGACACTTGTCAAGTTCCTCGTCATGTTGTCCTCATGGTGTCCCTCAAGCCTATTGGTTGGACACTCAAGGGGTCCAGTGATATTTTAGGAGATTTAATTAATTGTCTTTGCATTTATCAAGTCCTCTCTCTCAAAGGGTAAATGGGGACACTTGTCCCAATTCTACCCTTGTTACTTGATTTACCTTCTACTTGTGATTGTCTAGGCATAGAAGGGTCTAATGAGCTTCAAGCATGATCTACAAGAGGGGTTGGTCCAAGGAAGCTGGGGCCTTTCTTAGGGGGTAGAATCTCCCACACACACTCTCATTGTGTGAAGTGCAAAGTACAAGAGCTCCCTCTCCTTCTCTAAGAAAGTAGAGAGGTTGAGAGCCTAGAACAATTATCTTGGCTATGGAGTGCAAATCCAACCAAGATCCACGATTCAATGCTTAAGCTTTCCATCTTCTCCATCTTTATTACTATGTTGTTATGTATACTAGCAAGAAGAGCAATGATAAGTAAGGAACTAATTCTTTCTCCTATGAGATGTTTCTTCTTCCTCTTCCCTACCCGCATTCCCTTCTAGCTCTCTCCACCTTCGAAGGTGTTTGAGGTCTTCGAACTGAGGCTTGGGATAGTTAATGCTTTCCTTATAGTTTTTGTTATGCTTGTGATGCATGAATCTTTTCACCTTCATTACATCACCTAGGTTACAAGGAACACAAAGACTATATTGTAACATGTCTCTCTTGATGGGAAAAATCATAATACAAATGCCTATTGGAGGGGGGAACAACTCCACATGAATCCGGTCCTCAACTATTGTCATGTTCTCTATATTGTCTCTCTTGCAAAAGTATTGTTCATGCCAAGTTAACTAAATGCTATGTTTATGTTGCTACCATCAATTATGTTCACCTACTATGCTCACAAAGCAATTTCTCAAAAGTTCTCTCTTTAATTTTTGCCACTCTTAAGTTAATAGGCCAATTCCATTACATTGGTAGGAGAGAATTTGGTTTCTCTTTTCTTGCTTAAGAGGAGATGTCCTTAAGTAGCCTGTAAATGGTTTATTTTATTAATTAAATTATATTAGGTTAAGTGGAATTGGGATCTATTATCTGTTATGTTGAGCCCATTATGTGCTATATGGTGCACACCTCGGGAGCCTCAGACTTTATAATGGAGTCTTTTTAGACTTTCTCACGACTTTACCATTATTGCTTGCTCACGACTTTACCATTATTGAATCATAAGAATTCCAAAAGGAGCTAGCCCTGGAGAACTCTGCTATGTTAGACCTACTCCACTACTCTCTACAATTAACCACTTTGAGCCGTGGGTGTAGATAGTTAAGAGCCAATTTTCAAAGGCTAAGAAGAGTGGCAACTAAGGTTTTGAATTGGCAAAGCATACACTAAGTATGTACAAAAATTTTGTTAGCATGGCTGACAATAACCAAGAGAGTATAATGAACATTGATAGCTTTGATTTTTCACATGAAAGTGCTAATGAATGATGCCCCCATGTTTGTGAATTATCTAGTAACTAGGTTGCAGCAAGCTATGGGCAACCCGGATTTCCAAGCCGAAGTTACTCAACAACTTCGTGCTTATGTAATTTCCCTTCTTCTTCAAGAGGAGAGAGAGCTTAGGAGGCCTCTTGAAGAGACCCCCAAAAGAATACTCTCTCCCATACGAGAGGACGATTCCAAAGAGCAAGAAAGCAATGAAACTTTAAGTTCCTCTGAAGATGTGGCTCCACGACGAAGATGGCGGTCTAGATGATCGCCCACTCCTCCCAAGAGGAAAAGATCAACACACAGTCCTTCTCCTTGTCACTCCGAAAGGGAAGAGAGTTAACAAAGGAAGAAAATGGCAAGAGAGAGGTCACCCTCTTCTCTTTCTTCTTCACCTTCTTCCTCTTTCGACGAAAGTTATGGCTAGTCTCCTAGAGAATATAGGAGGGGAGGACATTGCAAATAATACCCTGCACAGGGAAGTTCACAAAAGCTAAATAAGTTCAAGGAGGGAGGAAAGAGTATCTCTTTTCTCACCTATGATGGCACCTTTGATGCTACCCACAAAGTGTTGTCCTTCATCTAGCAATTTGACGTGGCCTTTGGAGACGAGGGCTTCACAGAGTCCTCCAAGCTATGTGCCATGTAGCTATGCACTTCCAAAAATCAGCTTGTCAATGGTGGGCTAGCCTTTGTGGCAATGGCGAAGCCCCAAAGACATTGAAAACTTTACAAGTTTCCATCATGAAGAAATTCCTTGCAAGCGATGCAAAGGACAAAGTGCTCACTAAATGGAAGAGCTAATTGAAGCTTATCTCTCATGAGTCTATCCACAAGTATGTAGACAAGTTCTTGGATTTACATCTCAAGGCTACTATCTTTCAAAAGATAGACTTTGTCGAGCAAAAGCAGCAATTTTTTGTGGGATTACCTGCTGAAGAGATGGCTAAATACATCAACTGTCAACGGACTGGTTCTATCACTGAAATAATCCATTACACCGTGGTTGCTTCATGAATAAATTTCCATCAAGGGGCTAGACAGAATGTCAAGCTCATGAAAAACAAAACAAGAATGATGCAAAGGGGAAAGCCAATGCTCAAAATTCTTCCTAAGGCACTTCCAACAAGAACAACAACAATCGGTCCAAGGAGAAGGGAGTTTACAAAGGCAAAAACAAACTCTCTCCTAAAGAGCTTGAAGATTTTTGCAAGGACCGTAATTGTTTCAAGTGTGGGAGCAAGGACATGGCTATGGATCTTGCCGCAAAAGAATGCTCGTAGTGAGACTCCTAGGGCTTCCACCATCAGAGCTCCCAAAGAGGATGTTCATTGTAGAGGATCATCACTTTCCTATGCTTGGGGAAAGGTAAGAGAGAATGATGCCTTCATCTCATTTGACCCTGGCTCTACTCACAACTTCATGTCAACGGAGTTGACCACCAAATTGGGCATTCAAGCTTTCGAGATGGGGGATATGGTAACAACTGACACAACTTTCAAGGGACATCAAGTCTCCATTACTCCATTGATTGGGAAGTTGAGGCTTCATGTCCAAAGATATGCCGAGAAAGAATACTATTTCATCTCTCCTCTCCAACATGAGGATGCTATCCTAGGGGTGCCATGATTTGATCATATGGCTACAAATATGAAGCTCCCTAAAAGGAGAATCTACTTCACCTACAAGGGAAAGAACATGTATATAGATTCTAGTGAGCATGGTCGCACTATTCCACTTGTAAATCCTCCTGCTCTTGATAAATCAACGAAGAGCTCAATTTTTGCGTACATGACTTTTGTCAAAGAGTCTCTAAAAGATCCTAAGGTTTCATCAAATGTAAATGGTAGGAATCAAGAAGAGTTAGACTTGTCTAATTTTCTAAAAGGATTCCAAGATGTGTTCATCGATGATATCCCTATGGACTTACGTCCAAAATGAGGGAATGATGACCATTGCATTGAGCTCCTTCTAGGAATCTCACCGCCTAACAAGCCTCCTCATCGAGTCTCACAAGCTCAACAAGAGGAGATCATGAGGCAAGTACATAAATTGGTAGCCAAAGGGATGGTGAGGTCTAGTTCTTCTACCTTTTGTTTTCCAGTCCTTTTGCCAATACTGTATGTGTGTGGACTATCGAGCACTAAAACATATCACTATCAAAAATAGATTTCTTGTGCCTCGGGTAGAAGATATGTTTAATAAGTTACAAGGCTCTACCTACTTCAGTAGGATTGACCTTAAAAGTGGATATCATCTGAAGGAATATGGACCCCCTTGTTCTGTCTCTCTAGCTCAATAACCCTATGGATGACCTCACAAACTCTTTGTTGTTGATCCTCCATGCTAGTAGCACTCGTTGTGGATTGTAGGACATCTAACCAACCCACGTGATAGGTGTGACCTGTGTATAGGTCGGTGAGGGTTTATGTTTATAGTTCATACTCCCAGTTCTCATTTAAGAACGCTCCATCTAGGATAGAGGTGCTAGGGATATCCTTTGAACTAGATGCAATGTGTCTCTATATGGGTTGACCTTTAGTGGTCGGTAATTCAGAAGCACTCGATTGCTCTCCTAGAAAGGATGTTGACATAGGAAATTTCACTTTTAACTCTCTTCGTTGCTCTTCCTTGCATAAGCTCTCAATTTCCTTTTCCATCGCCGCCATGATATATCACTTAACCTCTTGCACTTCGGCAAGGCTTCTACCATCTTGTAATATAGGCTCGGAGGGCCATAGCTCTGAAGAGTCATGGGGTGCAGTGAATGGAGTATTCACACGCACACTCTCTAAGGGCATAGGATCTACATTGGTCATGGATGGTGAATTTACTTCCCCACCCCCCTCATTTGCATCATTAGCTCCATGTTCGGAGCGAGTGGCTCTACTAAAGGTTTCCTTCAAGCGGCTAAGCACGCTCGGCCCGGACCGTGGGCCCATGGCATGCAGGTCTTGGCTTGAGCTATCAATATTAGGCATTGAGTAACCCTCCATGATGTCGTAGTGAGAGGAAGAGTCACTAGCCGCTATGTTTGGATCTTGGTTTGTACTACCTTGGGTCCCTGCCGCGAGGGCCCAAAACCTAAGGTAGGTGGATATTGAGAACTCGCGTAAGTCGAAATGCTCTCTAGTTTCTCGACTTCTAGCACACAACCAAAGCGCAGATGCATGTTCCTTTGGCACCCTACAAGCATCGGCAAATAACCTCGAAGGTTAACCACTTACTTTTTTATGCGTTTTGCACCCCGTTTTCACTCGGTTTTTTGACATTTTTTAATGTTTTTCAATGATCGGTTTTTAGATTAGAGCATGTGATAGCTCAAAATGAGCATATCACTCAGGTGGTTGTGGTGTGCTTTAAAACACCTTGTTCGGTTACCTGAAGCTCTGTTGATGCTCCAAAAGGTCGATTTTTAGCTACGTGTGAGGCTAAATTATGTAATTTTAAAGGGCGACTGAGGCCTTGAGCCAGAGCGTGAGCTTGGGCTTGGGTCTAGGGGATATTTTTGAACCCGGTCCTATTTTTTTTTTTTGGATAAAGTTGTTGTGACTGCGCTGCGCGCACGAGCACACACACACCTAACCTACCTACTTACAACTAATACAACTACTGTTACACACTAACACACTACAAGAGCAACTCATTAACTAACAGAACTACTTACTGTACTTTACACAAAACTAACATTATGGATCTACAACCTTAATCCTAACACCTTATCACAAGAAAAACACAAAACAAAGTACCTTTCAACAAAAACAGTACACAATAGCAAAACAAACTCCTTCACAACACACACACCTTTCTTCTCAACACACACACCTTCCTTCTCTACCTTTCCTAAAGTTTAAAAATGCACCACAAAGTAGCATAGAGTGCTACTCGAGCTTAATGCACGACATTTATCTGGAAGCGGCACCAAAAATGTGTGCGTCCGTCACACGTGTCAATGCAAAGGACTTATCGATACACCGTGTGCGAGCCACAAATGGCTCCAAGTACGCGAATAGACAAATCTAGCAAGCTCAAGAGAGCAAGGGTGTGTCACTCACCAATCTACGCTTGCCTTCATGGAGGATTCCTCGCCGCGATGAAGAAGGATCTACCTTCAAGCCGTGCTCAACCACTTCGCTGCCGTTGTGCCTTCGTAATGCTTGATCGCACACACACTCCCTCTCTCTCCCTCTCTTACTCCCTCTCTCTCACACACACACACATACACACACACACAAGAAGAGGAAGAAGAAGGAGAAGATGGAGATGGAGCAAGAGAACTCTTCAATTGCACAAATGAGAGAATAAGTGAATTTTAGGTTTAGATTGACTTTTATATGAGCTCAACCTATTCACACTTGGGCGCCCATGTTTAGCCAACTAACTTAGATGATTTTTGCATCTATAGTTCATGCTTCCTCCATTTGTGCAAAGTCTATGATAGCCTGACCAGGCTGCAAACCTTGGGTGTCCAGCTCAACGTGGATAAGTGTCACATTGGTAAAAGAAAGGTCACTCTCCTTGGCCATGTAATTTCAGAAAAAGAGATTGAGACTGACCATAGCAAGATGAAAGCTGTGGTATCTTTGTCATCACCCACCACAACTAAGCAGTTGGTCTCTTTTCTTTAGAAGGTAAGGTACATAAGCAGGTTCATTCACTTTCTATCTCAGGTGGTTCTCCCTCTACAACAAGTCACCCATAGAGATGTCTTCTCATGGAGTGAAGAAAATGAGCAACAGTTCACCAAAGTAAAACAAATCTTGGCCACACTTCCAACCATTTCACCCCCCAGATGGGACGAGCCATTTTATGTGAACCCCAATGTAGGAAGTGATACACTTGGAGTCGTACTAATGCAAACGGACCCCCAAACCTCTTTCAAGCATCCTATCTACTTCTCTAGTCGTGTCATGACCCCATGAGAAAAGGGATTCACCGCAGTAGAGCACATGGTGCTCGCATTAATGTTTCCCACTACAAAGTTTCGCTCTTATCTGTTGCCTAAACCCTTTGTAGTTCTGACAGTGGAGGAGGTTTTTCCGTATGTAATGCGACACATGGATGTCTCATCTAGGATCTCTAAATGGCTGGTTAGATTACAAGAGTTTGACTACACCATGCAAGTAGAAAACTCCACCAGGGCTAGTCTAGTAGGTATTCTTACTCATCATCACTATGAGAAAAAATTGAAGGTCAACACAGAAGGTAAAGAAGTGACACCAATGGTAGAAAGCGCTAAACTAGAAAGAGCTCACTCTCTTTTCTTTGATGGAGCATACAAGAGAACAGTGGACCAATCTGCACAGCTGGCATCGTCATTTTCAAAGAGAAAAAGGAGAGGGTATTCTCCATTGGGGAGCTGCTACACTCCCACTCGAACAATGAAGTAGAGTACGCGGCTTTAATTTTTGGATTAGAATGGTGTATTTTGCAGGGGATTCAATGCCTAAATGTGTTTGGCGATGCTCTGCGTTTGATAAAGCAGATAAATGACACTTGGAATTGTAAAAATCAGGTTTTACTTGGTCAACTACGACAAGCTAAGGATCTTTTAATAAATTTTGAAGTAGTGCAATTATTTCATGTTACTAGGATAGACAATAAGGAGGAAGATGCTCTAGTCAAGGAAAGAATACAAGACGTGCCCATAGGAGCAATTAAACTAAAACTACCCCTCTTTCAAGGTAGCGATGCTATGGCTGATATCATCAGCTTCTTAGATACAGGAGAGTGTCCTGAAGGGTACACTAAGGGCCAGAAACAATGGCTGGTAAGGAAGGTTACAAGATACCGCCTTGTAAACAACCACCTATATTGTAAAGGCAAGGATCAGATTCTCAGGCAAGTACCAACCTCCAGTGAGATTACAGAGGTAATCTCAAGTTTCCATGATGGTGTTTGCGGCAATCATTTTTCTTTAGATATCACCAGTAGGAAGATTCTACAGGCATGATTCTCTTGGCCTAGTCTGAACAAGGATGTGTCAACTGATCGTACACTAACCTATGAGACACCGACTCCTATCATCTCAGATGGTCCATTTGAAAAGTGGAGAACATATGCAATCGATCCTCTACTAAGGTCCCAATCAGGTAAACTATACATTCTAGTTGGTGTAGACTACATGACCTGATGGGCGGAAGCAGCAGCCACCACACGCATTACAGCCCAAGAGGTAGCAACGTTCATATTTGAGCACTGTTGTTTCCGTTTTGGCACTCTGCTATAGATAATATCTAATAGAGGACTAGGTTTCAGAGGCGACATGGTGGGAGAACTGATGAAAAAATTAGGCATTACACGCCGACATTCCACAACATACTATCCACAATGCAATAGCCTAGTGGAAAAGGTAAACAACATGATCTGTAAAATCATCACAAAACATGTGAATAATCACACAGGTGACTAGGATAAACATCTCATGGCCGCTCTATGGGCCTACCAAACGACATTCTGAACATCATTAGGTTTCACCCCTTTCCATCTAGTCTATGGAAAGGAGGCCATTCTACCCATTGAGGTACACATAGACAGCTTGCGAGTCGTGGCTAGCCAAGTACAGTGCCTAATTGTCAATCTCCGCAACCACATCCTGGATCTGGAAAGACTCCAACTAGATAGGACAAAAAATGAAGAACGTGCTACACTGACGCACCAACGAGGCCCGCCATTCGCCGGCATCTCGTCCACGACGCCCTCTTCAGTGAAATCCGTAGGTTGTCATCGTTTTTCCCAGTTTCAAACCAGATCTTGTAAGAACTTTCGATTGTAAATTATCACCTTCCTCTAGGTGATGGCCACAAAGGCCCACCTAGGAGTTTTAATTTTTAAAATTCCCCAAGACAAAGCAAGGGTCAACCAACTAGGACCCACCGCCTTGCTTTGTCTCCCCTGATTAGGTCCTTAAACCTAATCAGATTACCCTAACCTAAAGCAGCCAACACCTATAAAAAGACATTGAGAGGTCACTATCGAGGGGGGGATCATCATTTGGTAGCATTTTGGTGGGAGGGATTGGCAACACTTGTATCAAGAGAGAGGGGATTTAGTGTAGCATTGTGGGAATGATCCCTATGTGAAGAAGCCATGTCTACACCTTGACTCCAATGGTTCACACACACACACACACACACACACACACACACACACACACACACACACACACACACACACACACACTCATGCTAGCAAAAATCCTCGTGTCTATGAGTAACCTCTAGAGAACGCACTATTAGGATCACTATCGCTCTCTCTCTATCACCATGGTTTCCACTTTGTCGGAAACAAGGTTGTTGTAAATATTGCATGAAAATAGTTTTCCCTCACACCCCAAGGGTTTTCATCACTTGTTTCATTCTGTGTGTGTGTGTGTGTGTGTGTGTGTGTGTGTGTGTGTGTGTGTGTGTGTGTGTGTGTGTGTGTAGAGTTTGTGTTATTTCCAATCACTGTCGTCCGCATCCTATAGCCGCTCAAATCTAAGTGGTGCCCCCTGTTCGCTTCATTGTGGCCAGCTCGGAGTGCATCGGCTCCTGGCATTTGAGGCCGTCGGGATCCATGTTGCGCTTTGTGCTTGTCACCGTCTTTTGAGAGCTTCTATGTGTCTCTCCATTGAAGAAGGTGTTCTCTAATAATTATATATCAAATAATCTTTAGATTTTCCATCGAACACCAACATCTTCTTGGATGCTTGGACTCTGATAACTCTATTTCAAAGAATCTTTTGATTTTACATTGACCTACAACATCTTCTTGGATGCTTCAACTCTGATGGTAGGGTCAAAAAAAGTTGAGTGGAGAGACACATTCTTGACCATACAAGGCACAAAATGGGGTCATATAAATTCTTTGATGATGAGAAGCATTGTAAGCATACTCCACTAGAGGTAAAAATTGAATCCATCGCTTAGGATCCCTACTGCAAGAAGATCTTTGATGACTTGGTTGCCCTACTCTATTTGACCATCTGATTGAGGATGGTATGCGGTACTAAAGCTTAATTCTGTTCCAATTTCCTTGAAGAGTGAGGTCCAAAAGTTTGAAGTGAACTTTGCTTCACGATCGCTTACAATCCATTTGGGAAATCCATGCGATCCAAAAATATCTTTAATAAATAGTCACACAATGTCAGAGGTGGTAAAAGTTGTCTTGACCGGTATGAGATGCGCAACCTTTGTGAGTAGGTCAACAACTACCATAAGTGAATTATATCCTTCTTGTACTATAGGTAATCCAACAACAAAGTCCATACTTATACACTCCCACTTCATGTGAGTAATGTCCAATGGTTGAAGTTTACCGGGAAGTTTAACTCTCTCAGCTTTAAAGGCTTTGTCCTTTTAAGCATTTTTGAACATAGTGTAACACATCTACCATTTTCCCAATCCAATAAAATTTTTTACGTACGGAATTGAGAGTCTTTGCATACCTTGGGTGTCCTGACGTAGTGCTATCGTGGGCTTCAAATAAGATAGCCTTCTTTAAGTTAGTGTCCAAGTTTGGTACACATATCCTATCTCTATGATAGAGACAAGCTCCATCATGCGAGAAGTGTAACATTGAAGGTATATTCTTTGATTGTCCAAATTGAATAAGGTTAAGCTGCCTTTGATACTCTAGATTAGATGGTGCAACTTCCTTAATATTTTTAATGATTGGGTTGTTGGGTATAGATTTGAGGCTGAAAAAGGGTCTTCAAATGAGTGAATTTGCAACCATGTTTTCCTTCTCGGGACGACAGATAATGTCAAAGTCAAATTCTTGCAAAATTTCTACCCATCTCCTTTATTGCATATTCAAGTCTTCTTGGGTGAAAATCCACTTTAAGCTCTTATGGTCGGTTATAAATCGAAACTTTCTTCCCAATAAGTAGTGAATGACTACCAATAGTTCAAGGTCATGGGTGGGTAGTTCTTTTCATGGATTTTAAGCTTACATAAGGTAAAAGCTATTGGTTTTCCTTCTCGAACTAATACCCTCCAGCTACTATTCCACTAGCATCAGTGAGATGACTTCAAAAGCCTGGTTGAAATTTGGTAGCTTTAGGCACGGTGCTTTAGTCACATTCTGCTTCAGCTGGTCAAACATTTCTTGGCGTAATGGTTCCTAGCTTATCTTCACTCCTTTTCTTAGAAGATCGGTCAAGGTTGAAGCAATCACTGCATAATCTTTTATAAAGATTCTATACCATCCTGTGATTCCCAAGAATCCTCTATGCTCACTTGCATTTGATGGTTGAGGCCATTCAACAATTTCTTGAACTTTAGTAGGATCCACTGAGATTCCTTCATGTGAAACAATAAATCCCCAATACTCAATCCCTGTAGTGAAAAATGAACACTTGCTCATCTTTGCATTTAGCTTGTGTTCTCGAAGAATATCGAAACCTTTCTCAGGGCCAGTCTAATGCTACTTTTAGCAAGTTCGACAGACAATTGTCGAGAACCAAAAATACCATACTAGAATTACTTCAGGGCACAACCTGTGATCCAAGAATTGTGCCAGTCATAAGAAACAAAAGCCAAATAATAATGTGGTATATAGTGATAGGCTAAAGGTCAGATTTTTTGCAGATAAACAGAATCCCTCATATCTCAACATCATAATATGTTTAGGTATTAAAAGCATCCACATATAAAGAGATGCCCGAGGTAATAGACGAGGTAATTGAAAAGTTTAATGGATCCTTCAACAATTTGTCAATTTATCTTGCACAAGATGTAGGTCCCAAAGGACAATTAAAGAAAATTGAGGAGCAATGAGTACTACAGTGTTGGAATTTCAAGGAATCTGGCATGAGATGTATAATTGTCCTTGGCCCTCTGTGTGGCCAAGGAGAACTAACTTGAATTATCCAATTTTGAATGCAAGTGAAGGAACTAGTCATCAACCAATGCTTCTGCAAAGACCAAATGGAGCAAGACCACCTCCACAAGGAGTGGAAGGAGTTCTACCTTTTTCGGTGAGTAGCGTTAAATGGTAACCTTGCATTTGAACTACATTTCTACTCAAATGTATATATTTTTTATCAAAGTTTTAACCTAGTGTTCATTCTCTTTTTTCGTAATAGCCTTTTTCCATACAAACACCTTACCCTTCTTAGATCTTTATGCATTTACATCATATTTCTCTCTTCATGCTAAATGTAAATAGTAAACTTAATTCTACTCTCCTAGTTTTTTTACTGTATATTCTTTTAACTAATTACCTTTACTAATTTAATTAGCTATCTAAATCCCATAATTTGTAAATAAATAATTTATGGGCACTTATCTTACCCATCTTCTCTCAAGGGTAGGGTTAACCTTGTAGGCCTTCCCTTCCCCACCACTATGTGACCCAACTCTTGGATCATTTACTTGTGTTGGTCAAAAAATCTTAAATATAATGTATATCCCCAATAAATCAAACTTTATTGGAGCCTACCTCATTTGTTTAAGGTGGATTCTCTTTTGAAAAAGCATGCTACACCTTGGATGCATGCTAAAGGGCCCCCTACAAGGAGACTTGGTTCAAAAGGTGTTTTGGATGCATCTTGAACGCCTTAGCTCATGGTTATACTTGAAGAACACTCCAAAGTCAGCTTAAACACTTTGAGAAGGTCAACTTTTCCTTTTACAGAACCCAATTCTGAGTTACAGGCTGAAAGTTATGGTGAAAACAAGGTGCTACGGACACTGTTACTGCAGGTCAAAGTTACAATCAGGTAAACCACAAAGGTGAAAAGTTTTCCTGACTTCTCCAACATTCTAAAATACCAATGGGGAGTTAAAAACCACTTGCATGTGGAGGGGTCGGCTCAAGATGCTTCCAGAGACACAACAAACAGGATGGGGACACTCTGTAGGAGCCACTGGAAGGACATCATGGTGGGCCCCACATACATTATCAACCCTTATGGAGCCTCCACGACTTAAAAGGATATTTTTAATGAAAAAATAAGTCCCTTATTTGCATAATTGAAGGAATGGTCAAAAGGGAACCTAACTATGGTTAATTACCTACCCTAGTCAAGTTTAACCTAACCCAAGGTCTTGTACAGCTATAAAAAGGCCCTTTGGCAAGCACAAAAATACACACACCTACTCCATTGCTGCAAATAAGCTCATCTAAGGTTAGGGAATCCCTAATCTCTCTCTCCTCTTGTCTCCCTATCCATTTCCTAAGCTCGGTATCATAAGCGGCACCATAGAGTGAGCATCAATATGCTATTGCTACCATTCTCTTGCAAACATTTCTCTTATCATACTCATCCCTAAATAATGCTTTTAGATTCTATATGAGACCAAGGATATCAAGTTCAATGATCTATCTCATGGTTTGATCAACAAATTGTTGCAATTGGGGTGTCGTCGTCACACTTTTGCTCTAAACGCATGTAAAATTGGTAAGCATATCTTGGCAGCTTCTCATATTTTGTGCTCATTTGGTTGCTTGTTTGTTGAGAAAGTTTTTTGTGCGCCATGGTGTCTATTTGCTTGGCTTCTCTCCTTATGTTGTGTGTAAGTAAGTCTTGGGGCTGCATAGATGGAGAAGAGCTCTCTATGCATGCCGCCTTATGTGTGTAAGTAGTCTCTTCTTTTGCTAAATACAACATAGACATGCATGGAGTAGATGTTGTTCAAATCAAGATCGAGTTAAAGCTAGAGGCCAAATCTAAGAATCAGAAGCTACAAATGCTAGGAGTCATCAAGGAGCAGGCTTTACTCATGGAGGTAAGAAAGCTTAGAGAATTTAGATTGGTCTCCCCAGTTGTGGTCACTCCTAAAAATAATGGAAAATGGAGAGTATGTGTTGACAATAGGCCACTCAATGAGGCAACCAAGCCAGATCACTTTCCCCTCCCATTTTAGGATGAGATACTAAATGAGGTCGCTGGTCATGAGAAGTACATTGTGTGTGATGGCTACTCAGGCTACTTTTAAATAGGTATCGCATTGGAGAATCGAATGAAAACAACCTTCATCACTCCTTGGGGCTGCTTTGCTTTTAGAGTCATGCCATTTGGCATGACAAATGCTCTCACAACTTTTCAAACTTTCTTGAACATAGTGTTTCAAGAATTCTTTCGAAAATCAATTAGGGTGTTTATTGATGATTTCTGAATTTATAGCTCAAAATTGTTGCATCTACGAAGGGTAGAACAAGGTTTGAAGAAGCTCTACCACAGGGAGGTCTCCTCAATCCCAAAAAATTCCATATAGGTGAGGACAAAGTGATCTTGCTTGGTCACAAGGTTTCCTATAAGGGCATTGAGGTGGATCCTTCAAAGGCAAAAGCTCTCATTGAGTTACCATCACCAAAAGTCTCAAGGAGGTCATCTCATTCATTCAGAAGGTGAAATATATGTCCCGCTTTATTTACCTAGCCTTAGAGTTACTTCACCCCTTGTAAAAATCTACAAAACAAGTCTAGTTTTTTTGGTCTGATGAGCTCGAATAATTTATTATAACATTAAAGGCATTCTATCAAAACTACCAACACGCATGACTCCTTATTGGGAGTACACATTCTTTGTTAGCTCTAGTGTTGGAAAAGATACAATTTGTGTTGTTTTGCTACAACAAGATCCCCACAATTCTTGGATGCGAAACATCTACTTTTCTAGTAGGGTCATGAATGCATTGGAGAAAGGCTACACAAAAGCAAAACTCATGATGCTTTCTATCATGTTTGCGGTAAGAAAATTTAAATCCTACCTGCTACCAAAACCTTTTGTAATTCTCACTGTAGAAAATTTGTTTCCTTGGGTGTAATCTCAAATGAGCCTTAGTAGTAGGATTTAAAAGTGAATTATGAAATTGTAATAGTTTGAATAATATTTCAAGGTAGAAGATAGTGTGCGTGCACAATTGGTAGGGATTCTCACTTATAGGGTGCATGAAAAGGAGATTAAGGTTCTTGAAGTAAAGAACCTAACATTGCCACCACCTAAAAGTATTCCCAATGCTTTTACCTTGTTCTTTGATGGAGATTTTTGACAAGCCACATGCTAAGTAGGGGAGGGTTAGTGTTTATCAACCCAAGTGGAGAGGTAGTGATGAAAGAGAAGGTCAATCTACCAAATTCAACTAGCAACAATGAAGCAAAATACGGCATACTACTTCATGGTTTGAAGATGTACATTAGTCAAGGTACAAAACATCTCATGGTAAAGGGGGATGCACTTTTCATTGTGAAGAAAATTTTAGGCATTTGGGCATGCTAGAATAAAATCCCAAGGACAAAAGTCATGCCATTCATAGGTTGTTTAATTGGTTTGAAGAAATGAAATTGTATCATATTCCTAGGAAACAAAATGAAGATGCTGATTTACTTGCACAACAAGCAGCTACATATATTGAGAAATAAGTTTAGGTCATCATGGTGGCAACACATTGTCAAGCAACCAAGGTACCAGTGTAGGGAATGGAGTCATTGGCTCCCATTATTGGCTACATTTTGGAGGGTGAGTTTCCACAAGGCTTCACAAAGGCCCAAAAGAGGAGGCTCATAAAGAAGGAAAGTATATATCTCCTTCCACAAGGATCCATCTATCAAAGAGGAAAGGATCATGTGTGTAGAAGTGTATCAACAATGGGGAAATTCCAGCCTTTCTAAAAGGTTTTCACGAGAAATCTTGTGGTAGTCATTTTTCCCAAGAGTTAACTGTGAAGAATGTTTTTCTTGCGGGGTATGTATGGCCAAGGTGATGTTCAACATTGGTGTAGATGTTGTAACAAGTGTAAGATTAATGGCAATAGAAGGTTAGTGCATGGTCCAAGGAAAATTGTACTTGCAAATGGACCCTTCAAAAAATATGACATTAATGGTATGGGTCCACTACCTAGAACAAAAAATGGTAAACTCTACATCCTAGTGGCAGTAGACTATATGACTAGGTAGGTAGAAGCACAAAGTGTGGCAAAGGTAAATGAAAGTACAATGAGGAAATGTTTCTACACTCACATTTGTTGCACATTTTTCACACCTTTGCAGGTTTTCTCACAGAAGTTTGGAAAAAGCTTCATATTTTACATTGATACAATACACCCTACTATCCCTAGTCAAATGGTTTGGTAGAAAAAGGTAATGGTGTCATTGTAGGAATTATTAGAAAGATGGTAAAAAAACAAGACAAATTTGTGGAGCAACTTCTTGGATGGGGCATTGTGGGCATATCAAACCACATACAGGGAGGCCACAGAGTTCACACCATTTCATTTGGTCTATGGTCAAGATGCTTTGCAGACAATCAAGCTCAACATTGTGAGATCCCCAACCCGCCTGTACCAAGATCGGGATGAGGTCCTTGACACGTCTCTAGGCCTTATAAAAAATCAGGGTCTTTAAACAAGGAAAATCCAAGGAATAAACCTTTGCCATTGACAATGGCTTTGGTCTATAGCCTTAGAAGAAGACCTAGTCCTATCTCGCAGCGGAAACGGGATGACATATTAACAATTCCAAAAGTCTTTCGGTCCTATAACTTCCACATATTGGGCTAAGGTATCCTTAACCAACGTTTTTTTCCCCCTAACATATGTGAGGGCACAGCTGCTGGTGGACTCCTCTTCCAAGTGAAGAAGTTTTCTATGTTTTTAATGCGTGGGGATAGATAGTTACCTGACTAATCAGGTCCACCCGTCCATGATTGATAACCTTAGTCAATCCCCACTTACCACCCCGCAGTCACACATGATTCTTTTGTTTTCTAATTACTATCACATTTTTTTAACATTTAAAATACTAGTTTCTTTTAACTTTCCATCACAGTGGGTCCTTCAATCAATATTCAAGACAGATTTGAAAAATATTCTTTTAGCAAATAGACATCTTTAAACTTAAGATATGGTACTGTCAATTAAAACATTGTCCATAATAACCATGACCAGTACTCTTCTTGTCTCAAGACCACTTAGCACTAGGTTGGTAACCTAACAGGACATAAAAGTGTCCTTTCAGGGTTTTGGAAAAAACCTCCAAAACCATAGTAGATCCACTCATTTTGTAAAATCCTTTCATGAGATTATAGTTCCTACTACACATGGAAAAAATAAGAAACTTGTAAAATTTCTCATCTTTTCGTCACACCAAGCCTCCAAAGTTGATGGACCATTACATTTTCATCAAAACTGTCATTTCTTACATTTTGTTGCATAAAAATAAAATTAGGGATTTTTGTAGGACTTGAGATAAATTCCCTAGTTAGCTTCAATGGGTTGTTGATCAGAACATATAATTGCTTCTCACTCACTATTTTTTGTTTTGCCAAAAGAAATAGGTTCAAAAAAGTTGAATTTTTACCATTCTGCAAACCTATCATCAAAGTTTCTATAGCCACGCTCAATACAAATAATATATGCATGTTTTCTTAGTTCCCTATTGTCCTTTAGGTTCATAAGGAGCCATGGAGCATGTCAAAAGAATAATACATCTCTTACCAAGGGGAATCTTGGGGACAAAGATGAAGTGCTAAATACAGCAAACATGAAAACACTGGGTTCAACATTATGAGTTGTAGAATCCCATAGAAACTATTCAATATCTAGCCAAATTTGATCCTTATGACTAGATATGGTTACTACCTACAAAATTCATATAGTTGTCACAAGAAACTAACAATATTAAAAAAGCTATACTGATATACTAGAATGTTTCATTTTCTTCTGTAATTGAAAAAATCAACCATCGTTGTCTACTATGCAAAATAGGGTATTAGGTGCCCCAAAACTCAAGGAATATTACCTTTATGTTTCAATATGCGACATAGAAAATCAAAACTGCATTTGGATATCATGAAAGCCACCAAAAAAATTATAGAGGAGCTAAAATTGGCTAAAAAAAAAGATTTGACAATTTTTGTAATTTGGTCATAACTTACAACTTTAACATTTATTTCTCCCTAGAAGCATCGGGACATGTTGAGGACTACTAAAGATAGTTATCTAGCATTATAGACCTCACAAACATGAATTCTAGAGTGGTATAGTTGCAAAAAGTTGAAAAAAGCCAAAAATAGGACCCGTTTTTTCACACAGTTTAGGTTGTGAAATGTTGTGCAAGGACAAGGTTAAAGATGGAATTGATATTCCAAAAAAATGTTGAGTTTTTTTCAGCTCATGAGACAACTTTCTAGATAGATAGCACCTCAAAATCCATTTTGAAACTCTTGACATAATTCAAGGAAAATGGTCACTTAACGGGACATAAAAGTGTCCCAGGACATAAAAGTGTCCCATTACCAACCTAGTGCTAAGGGTGAAAAAAAATGGCACCCATTCACTGTTCACAATCTGGGGTGGATAAACCCCCACCCAAGGTTCGGGACGCCCATACACCAAACCAGTTTCCCATACAACCGGGCGGCTCCCCTACGATAAAAGAACCGTATCCTAACTTATGTAGAAACATGAAGACATGACACAGAGTAGAAACTCAACGTTCATGAGAGTAACCGACTTATCCGTGGTTGGAAATCATTATCATCAAAATATACCAAGGAGTCGGAGGTATCTTGAGACAAGCTGTCTTAAGGATGATCAATCATATCTTTCTTAATTCAACCAGTTTAACCCAAACAACTCTTTCCTACATTATAAAAAAATGCACGTTGGAATTTACCTTCAGTTTTTGGTCAATTATTCTTTTTTTGATTCTTACTCATTTCCTACGTATGCAATACGAACTTAAACTATTAAAAGACTTAATTGAATAATGGGAAACCCACCTGGGACTAATCGGCCATCTGCTGCTGCGCCGGCGCCTAAAGACTCTCCTCCGTAGGCTTACTACTAGGCCCGGCTTCGTCGTCGTGTGACGCTCTAGTTCGTTTTGGAGCTACGTCCTCATCAGCAGATGTATGATTTTCTCGGGTTTTAGGTGCCATAACTTCTTATCCTTATAAAAAGGACGTCTAATCATTAGGTAAATTAATCAAAAGTTAGACTTAACCTTTGTATTCCATCGTAACCCATCCAAGGTTAAATTTGTAATCTTAATTGGTAAATTCTTGACCTAGTTATTTCTTATATGCCTATATAGGTATGATACCTTTTTCCATAGCTTTCCTAAGGGTTTTCTAGGCTATCCTAATTTTCTATATCTTTTTCCTAATCTCCCCATCAAATCTTAAGCTTGGAATCTGCTTATTTTGAGCTTAATATTTATTCTATTTATTTTCTCTCAAAGATTTCATTTCCTCAACTTTATATCACAGTTTTACACTTACTATAGTTTTCCTAGAAACTTTTGACAACAAAGTCTATTTATTTTAATTAATCTTGTGCTAAAAATAGGATTTTTGGTCAATTATAACTTTCTAAAATGACTAATTAACTATGGTATAATTATCACAAGTATATAAGGATGTTTTTGACCTCTGGTAATTATCTTTTAATTTTACAACTCACTTATCTAATTTCCATCTTTAATTTTTGACTAAAATTAGTATAATTTGACTTAAATAAATATCTATACTATTTTTCTAACCTTGACATAATTATCACCATCTTTTTATTATGTAATCTAACTCTGATAAATAGAATGTAATCATATAACATGATTTACTAATTTCCCTCTTTAAATTTTAGCTAGAATTAGTATCTTTTGACTTAGATAAACATTTATACTAAGTTTCTAACCTTGACATAATTATCACGGCCTTTTTCTCATTTAGTCTAACTCTGATAAATAGTATGTAATCATATCACATGATTTACTAATTTCTCCCTTTACTTTACCCTAAAAAATAGTGTTTTTCTACTAAAATAATTAGCTAAACTAATTATCTGTGGTTAAGGTAATTATCACGGGTTTTTTAAGATGTGATTTACCTCTAATAATTATCTCAAAGGTTTTTAGTTTAATTTACTATTTTCCCCCATTACTTTTTTCTTTAAAAAAATTGTTTTCTTACTAAGATAATTAGTTAAATAATTATCTAAGATTAAGATAATTATCAAGGGTTCCCCAAGATGTGTTTTTCCTCTGATAATTAGCTCAAGAATTTTGGATCAGTTTGCTATTTTCCCCTAAAAACAGTGTAATTCTACTGAGATAATTAGTGAAACTAATTATTTGAGGTTAAGATAATTATCACACCCTTACTAATAAGAAAGCTTCTTTGAGATACTTGTAGCATTGCAAGGGAGTGAGTGATTCTTAACTTCCCATCAAAGTTGTACCTACTCTTGCACATCAATTGAGTTAATAATTTGGGTGCAACCGTGGTTCAAAACTATTTTTGGAGTCTTTCCAATTCACACTTGGCAACCTCATCTTGTTTAGTTTAAGGTGACACGTTTTCATTTTGGGATTTTGTTGTAGTATTTGCTATTATGTGACTCAAGAGCTCTTGTGTTTTTTTTGTTGCTTGGGACAACATTATAAGAGGGTATGATGGTCACAGAGGGTTCTCGTAACCCTAAGATAATGTGTTTCTTGACTCTCCTCCAAGTTTTTTATACACCCACCTTAATCATTGAAACTGAAGCTAAATCCTTGCACAAAATATCTCTCTCTCTCTCAGTATTTTCTCTCTCTCTCTCTAGGTATTTGGTGTGTGTATTGGTATAATTGATATTAGTGTCAGTGTACATTTACTTCTCGCTTGTGTTTCTCAAGGATTCTCCTCTTTTGCATCCTAGTTCACTCTCTAACTAGGTGGTGCCCCTTCACTTGTTTGTTGGTTATGGGTTTGTTGTTGTTTTTCTTGTTTGTGGTTTCCCTAGCCCCAATTGAGTGGCATGGGAGCATTGAGGGGTGTTTAGAGATCACCTCTCTTGTTGCCGGCCCTAGACCATCTCAATGTGTAATCTCAATTGGTTCTCTCTCTCTCTCTCTCTCTCTCTCTCTCTCTCTCTCTCTCTCTCTCTCTCTCTCTCTCTCTCTCTCTCTCACACACACACACACACACACACACACACACACACACACACACACACACACACGCACACACACACACACACACACACATAGAGGGTTCATATACTAATGATATAGAAGAAATGGGACACACCTACCACATAAAAAGCTAAGAGCATACACCATCGTACAATAAGTTACACACCCACATATTTTCACAAGTGACAACTTTTTATGCCAAATGCAGACAACCACGTCTAGTGGTGAAGAGTAGACA
Organism: Adiantum capillus-veneris; assembly: GCF_014529385.1. NCBI lineage: Eukaryota > Viridiplantae > Streptophyta > Polypodiopsida > Polypodiales > Pteridaceae > Adiantum > Adiantum capillus-veneris. The sequence goes on from NC_140943.1 coordinate 117,184,668, forward strand.
GAACCATCATGGTGGATAATGGAAACACCCCCATTTGTGTTTTTTGGAATAAAAGTACCCAATTGATGTTACTTCTAGGAGGTTTTTTTTTCATAGTTTAATTTGTAAAGGATTTTTGGTCATCTTCCTAAGTGTATGGCATGGTTTTTGTAATAATATTGCAAAAGTGGAAAAAGGACCCCGGTTTGGTTTTGGAATAACCGCTTTGGAATTTATTCAAGGACGTTTTATCATAATCTCAATTGTACTCCATGAAGTTCTGTAATGGATTTTTATTTTTAAGTATCCATAAGTTTACAAGATTTTACTTGATTACAGTCCCAAAGTAAACATAGATGTCGGTATTCATCTGAATTGTGATTTTTTTGGGAACATAGTTATTTGGGGATAAAAATTCTTATATAGATTATTAAAACAAGTGATAAAATCACGAGGTCTACCATGAATAAAAAACTAAAACATTAAACAATCAAGTAACTCATCAAGAACTTGATCTAGGCACAATTGCTACAATCGTCGTAGCAGTTGTTGAAGCTATGATATCTTCGACGTTTGTTTTTTAGGGTTCCTATCTTCCAAGTTCCCATATAGAGAACTCTTGCAACAAACCTATTCATGAGTGGCTGGTTGCAATTTTTGGCTCTTTAAGGCACTTTCAAATAAATGAAGATCATGTATTATACCAGAGGCAATGTAGTTGGTCATGGATCCCCATTGCTCTCAAAAAGGCCTTGATGATTGGTTTGCCATTTCTACCTACATGGTTGTCGTTGCTTCTTCTTCTTCTCTTCTCTCTCTTCATCTGCTCAAAGCCAATGTCAACACAAATTTTGACATACAAGCTATCTTAAGCTCATGTCACCACGGACATTGGACTCATCAACTACCCATTGCACATACAAGAGTGCATGACATGCTGCATGACTGCATTGGCTATTTTCAACCTTCATTACTTGCCTAGTGGGGCATGCCATCCCCCAATTTGTCATAGTTGACTCCGCTCATCTCTTAACTTGCAAGTTCCTACAGAGATGCACTTTGTTGAATCCACTTACATACTGCTGAGTACTCACCAATACTACTTCCCACAAGTAGCTTCGTATATGTTTGTACGGATCTCTCTCTGCCCTTAGTTTTGTCTCCATGCTCAAGTCCTTTTGTTAATTCTTTATGAAGCCATTCTACAACCAATAAGAGCTTGTCCACAAAAACCATACATACAATATAGGCAAGCTATTCAGTAGTAGCTGGGGAAATAGCTCATCATGTACTAAATTTCTATGGTTTCCAAAGTCAAAGGTTGGATCTGGACATCACCAAAGAGCATCAATTTCCTTTGGCTGGCATGGCCAACTATTCATGCTCCCTTGCTTGGGGACCATGGGTGTTGCAGCTCAAGCTGCAATATGAATACATTCATGCTTTGTAGTGTCTTTCTTGTCCATGTAGGAACTTGTGGATACCTCTCATAAGCCAAATTCAACCCACAACAATAGAGCTCAACCATTTGCACGAAATGATAAAACATAAATAACATACCACCAAATGTATGAACTACACCAATTCAAACCACAGATAATGAATAAATAAACTTAAGTTACCCTTCTAACTTCAGAATTTAAGTCCCACCAGATGAATAGTCTAAGAAGAGCATTCATGTATAATCTTAGCCGGACAACAATGACACTTTCTCAAACACAAGAAATTAAACCTCGTTCAAAAAAATAGTTTAAACAATCAAGTGAAGCCTTCAACTCCTCCAAACAGGAAAAGCAAGAAGAATGAAGTTTTTGAAAATCGCTTACAACAAATAAAATTGATTTACTAAATTCCTCAAAAGGTGACGGTTCAAGCGAGTGCTTCTCATGCGTGCATGAGAGAGAGAGAGAGAGAGAGAGAGAGAGAGAGAGAGAGAGATGCATGAAGGAGTAATTTTGGTGCCGCTGCTTTATGTGTTGTCCTGCATCAAGTCCTGCATCAAGGTGGGGTTGCAGCTGCACCTTATGATGAGCAGGGGTATAAACAACAGTAGGACAACAACGATGCGTTCATAAACATTAGGGGAGGATCAAAGTAATTAGTGGAGCATCAAATTAATTAGTGGAAGGAAGGGGGTGGTGGAGTAGTGGGAATCATGCTTGGTGGGGCAAGCTACTGAGCATGGAGAGTCGCACTTTTGCACTGTTGCTCATTCCCGACCCTGCCAATTACAGAGTATACACTCTTCGAAGGCATCAACATGAGAAAAATTTGGTGCAGAGATCCTCCCATTTTCCTTGGTTTAACCAAACTTAACTGAGCACCAGTCGAAAGAGAACAAGTTGATTTGTAAGAAGGGGAATGCCAGTTTCCACTCAAAGAACTCAAGCCCTTGTTTATATTTGCAAACCACTTTGGAGACATGTAAGCTAGTTGTACTCATAATACTAGTCTCATCTGTTACTTGCAGCAACATGGAATTAATGCCGCTAGACCACACCCACATTCATGGCCATACTGGTGGTGCAATCTCAATTTTAGACTCTTAGTTGTAACATTTATCCGACAGAGTTGTAACAATTTTAGATTCCGACAGAGTTGTCACATCATAGGTGAATCAAAAAAAGAATCTTCTAAAATATGAGGAATCTCATGGCGTGCTATATCAGTAGATAGAGCTTGAAGAGGACATTCTAATTGTCAAACCTCCGCCAACTTTGGAGTTTATTTGCAAAAATTTATCCATGCGTCCGTTTTGGTAGAGAGAGGTAAAGTCAAACTCCTTAAAGGGCCCCTTTGTGAGTACAAATTTTGCCTAAGGATACACCTACCTATATATGACTTCCTGTGTGTGTGTGTGTGTGTGTGAAATGAGAAACCTAGCAATAGTTTGATTATACAAACTATTGAATCATACAATGAAGTAGATCAAACCTAACATCTAGACAAGGACAATGACATATGGACAAGGATAATCATAATGATATTAGGTAGAAACAAAAGTTACATGTATACAACACCATATCAATTGTTTACTTTAATAGTTTACATTAGCCTGAAATACTTATGAGTGAAAAACAAGTTTACTATAGAACTTCCTTTCTCTAGCTATTCTTATTTTTGTGATCTTCTTTAAAGATATCCAATCCCTAGAGATAGACTTACACTAATCCTACGAGAAAAAGGATCCACTTGTTACCTGCATCCATACAAATGCATTCAATGAGAACTGACTATGCCTATGCGTATTACATGTATAAAAAACTAGTCCAGTTGTTATCCATGTTACACTAAGTAATTGGAAAATGCATTGCTATCTAGAATATTCCTTATTTTCAAAATAGGTCTAGCCATTGTTTATGGAGTCAGCCAGCCTAAAAGTTTGGCTAACTTTTTTTTTTTTTGGTCACGTTTTCCAAAAACAATCTACGCATACCCTTCAAGATGCTTAAACCATGATGTTTATATAAAACTTTTAATATCTTAACGTAAAACATATACCATGCTAGTAGTTCAAATTAAAACTAAATCCAAAGATAAACTCTATGTGTTGTAAGATATTAATGCAAATTTTTACACTAAGCAAGGTTACCCATAATTACCTTACTGGCTACCAAGCAGTCAAAAAGATTCCAAATTTGACACATATATAATTAGATGTTGTTATCACTTAGTACTGTTTTAATTCTTTTTTGAAAGAGATCAGCTACAGTAACCTGGAAAATTTTGTCAGCATCATGTTTGATTTAATGACAATATTCCAAAAAACTTGTAATCACGTTCCACTTGTTGACATTATATTCATAAAAGATATCAAATTTATTTTATTTACTACTTAGCTGATACCCTGCATTCATGTGAGCATTCAAAGGGTAAATAACAATAATTCAATTCAAAAATTTTTAAAATGTATAAACCTGTAGAGTAGCTACTATGCCTTACCTTGGATAGTATCTTCTCTTTTAAAATTCTAATGTAGGATTATTATCAAGGATTTCATTGAATAATAATCATCCTCTAAACTATTTTTACTCAAGGGAAGAATCCACTTGTCCAAAAAATAATGTAACAAATCATTTTTTCAAAAGTATCAACATGTAAGGTATACCATAAAAGAATACATCCCTTAGCCTGAAATACTTATGAGTGAAACTTATCATTGAAAAACAAGTTTGATATATAACTTCTTCTCTCTAGGTATTCTAATTGTTGCGATCCACTTTGAAGATATCCACTCCCTAGAGATATACTTCCACTAATCCTACGAGAAGAAGGATCCAGTTGTTACGTGCATCCACACAAAAGAATTCATTGAGAATTGGCTAGTATGCTTGTGTGTATTATAGGTGTCAAAACTAGTCAAGTTGTTAACCATGTCACACCTACAAAATTAGCTTACAACCTAACCTCCACACTATCACTTATTATCACCATATACTAAAGTAAACAAACTTTTAATGTATCATCAGAATCGGGAAGTCACCCTAAACCCTATATGTCCTAGAGTTGATAAGAAGTTCATGCTTTACTAAGATCTTCAAAATTTTGATAGCATCTCCTCTATATCTTGAATAAATTTCCAAGAAAAATATATCCAGAAAGTTATGACATCTCCTAGAGAGACCCTCACAAGAGGACTAAGGTCAAACTAAAATTATTTAAAGGTCCCTAAAGCTCGCTTTTCCTATTCATGCCCTCAAACTAACACAATAAAACTCATAATCTTGAAATATGTCATTTCTCAGTAGTAGCAATTTTCTATTGTCTAGATATCTCACCATTAATCCACTTGTCATAATTACTCTATTCTGCATAATACACCTTGTTACTTGAGAAACAAAACCAGTTTCAAGTAATTGTCGACCATATACAACGATAATATAACACATAGAAAGTTTTTTTTTCAAATAACTCTACTAAAATGATTAGGTGTTGTCGCCATTGTATGTAATTACATAGTGTAATCCATGCATGATTTCTTTATCCAATGCATGTCACACCAAGTAATCGAAAAAGGCATTTCTATCTAGATTCCTTATTTTCAGAACAGGTCTAGTCATTGTTTAAGGAGTCAACCAGCCTAAATGTTTGGCTAGCATTCTATTTGTTTTGGTCATTTTTTTGAGAAAAAAAAGTATGCATACCCTTCAAGATGCTTAAGCCATGATGCTTATATAGAACTTTTAATAGATTAATGTAAAATATATACCATGCTGAAAATTCAAATTAAAACTATAATCCAAAGATATCCTCTATGTGTTGTAAGATATTAATGCAAACTTTTTACACTAAGCAAGGATTCCCGTAGGTATCTTACAAGCTACCAAGTAGTCAAAAAGATTCCAAATCTGACACATATAATTAGATGATGTTATCACCTAGTACCGTTTTAATTCTTTTGGAAAAGAGACCAGCCACAATACTTGAGGAAAATTTTGTTAGCATCATGTTTGATTTAATGACAATTTTCCAAAAAAACCGTAATCAGGTTCCACTTGTTGACACTATGTTCATAGGAGCTAGATATCAACTTTGTTTTATTTCACTACTTAGCTAATACCCTATAGCCATGTGAGGATTCAAAGGGAAAACAACAATAATTCTATTTAAGATTTTGAAAGCAATTTTCGTTTTCAATTGTAGTCACAACCCAAAATTTCAAAAAAAGAATTGTTTAGATATGTTTTAATTCAGCATTACTAAAACTCTCTTGGGTATGTAACATGGGTAGACAACATTAGAAGATAGTAGTAGTGATATTTTCATTGAAACAAAAGTAGCATCATTGGTTCAATACTTGGTATTCAGGGCTTCAAACTACTAGAAACTCACTAAAGGGGTGGGGGTGTGTTTGTAGCTGCTTAACTTAAATAAATAACACACCAATGAACAAGAAGTTCAAAAAGACGAATGGCTAAAGATGTCAAGGCAAAGATAAGTACAAAAACAATTCAATCTTTGAATCATAGTTGTACAACATAATAAGAATGAAGTTTCATTCCAAAGGAATTTGTACAAAGGTATCAAAAAGTATTCCAATTGCATCATTAAATGTTTCCAAAGTCAAACTTCAGCAAGCTAAACCTCTTTAAGCCAAGATAGAATTATCACCCGCATCGTCAAGACAACAGATATATTAGACTTGGCTACGTATGGCAGGCTTCAAAGAATCTATCAATTGTTATCCATGTCAAACTTGTAAGGTTTCCAGTTTCTGAAACCTTAAAGGTTGTATAAAGCTTAATCAAACTGATATGATTATTGAAAAAGAAATGTAGAATTGTCCGACCATGGCAAATATTGGTATTTTTGGAATCTTAAGCACAACAAACCCCGGGCTAGAAATTTTCAGAATTGAATTCCGATAAAAACTGACATAGTTATGACCCCTGGAAGTTTACACTGTGAATTCAGTAAAATAGGTAAAATTAAAGGCTTGCAGTAATCATTTAAGCATAGACTTTATCAAAGTCCTCCTAGATATTTACCAATTAAGCAAAAATAGGTCAAAATATAGCATAATTGATATTTTAAAAGCTGGTAGGTAATGGGAGGGTCATCACTGACTTGCCAGGGACTCATTTAGCAGTAGGAGTCATTTTTTGACCTGTAGGGGGCTGCTTGAACTGCAAGCAACTGCTTTTTTAAGCGTGTGAGAGCTTAAGAGTGCCAGAAAACTATAAATATGACCCCTAGCTTCACATTTTACACACTCGGAGTCTTGACACACTCTCTTTCCTCTAGAGAGACTGCTACGCAGAAATAGTTAGAGATTAATCTCTAATTGATTAACCCTAACGGTAATTAACCTAATCCTTCTTAATTAGCAAGGTTAAATTAAGATAAACTGTTAATAAATCAAAGATTAGGCCTATGCATGCTCCTTAAACCTCTTTAAATTAATCAATCTCTGTTGATTATTATAATTAAGCTTAGTAATACTAAGCTGATTATTTATCCTATCATATTAAGACAGAAATTAGCCAAATTAACCATGAATTAATGGTAAAAATATTAATTAGGATTAGATTAAGTTGAATTATTTATCAGAGATGAACTAGATAGTTATTAATCTAGAAAAATTATCCTATAATTTTCTGAGAAGTTTTTCTAATTAATTAGGTATAATTACTCTATTTTTTGAACATTTCATTAGGGGAAACTAGTAAATAGATTTCAAATACTATGATATAATTATGAGTGGTTAATTAGGTGTTCAAGAACCCGTGATAATTAGGATAAGCTCAGAAAATTAATCTAGCTAATTACTTTAGCTAAAATACCTTGTTTTTTGAGACATTTAAATAGGGGAAATTAGTAAATGGAATTCAAATGTTGTGATATATTTTTCAATGGTTAATTAGATGTTCAAAAACCCTTAATCATTAGGAGAAGATCAGAAAACTAATCTAGATAATTAATTTAGTAGAAATACTCTGTTTTTGGAGTAATTTAAATAGGGAAAATTAGTAAATGGATTTCAAATGTTTTGATATATTTATCAGTAGTTATTTAGGTGTTAAAGAACTCGTGATAATAAATACAATCTCAGAAAGTTAATCTAGCTAATTAAGTTAGCAGAATTACTTTATTTTTTGAGTAATTTAAATAGGGGAAATTAGTAAATTTAATTTAAATGTTGTGATATATTTATAAAGGGTTAATTATGTATTAAGAAACCCGTGATAATTAGGGGAATCTCAGATAATTAATCTAAATAATTATGTTAGTAGAAAAACTTTGATTTTTAAGACAAATTAAATAGAGGAAATTAGCAAATAGATTCAAATTGAAATGAGTTATTTATTAGAGGTTAATTAGAGTTTATGAAACCCGTGATAATTATTCTGATCTCAGATAATTAGTTTAACTAATTATCTTAGTGAAATTACGCTATTTTTAGGGGTAAATTAAAGTGGAAAATTAGTAAATCATGTTCTATAATTACATGCTATTTATCAGAGATATATTATAGGTTGAAGAGGTCGTGATAATTATTCCAAGGTTAGAAAAGTAGTATAGATATTTATCAAAGTCAAATTACACTACTTTTAGCTAAAAACTAAAGAGGGAAATTAGTAAATCATGCTATATGATTACATGCTATTTATCAGAGCTATATTATAGGGTAAAAAGGCCTTGATAGTTATGTCAAGGTTATAAGAGTAGTATAGATATTTATATAAGTCAAATTATACTATTTTTAGCTGAAAATTGAAGATGGAAATTATATAATTAAGTTATAAAATAATAAGATAATTATAAGAGGTCAAAAATTACCTTATCTACTTGTGGTAATTATACCATAGTTAATTGATGAAGTTAGAAAATTATAATTGACCAAAAGTCCTATTTTTAGTAAATGATTAATTAAAATAAATAAAATTTGTGGTCAAAAGTTTTTAAGAAAATTATAGTAAGTGTAAACCTATGATATCAAGTTGAGGAAATGAAACCTTTAAGAGAAATTAAATACAACAAATATTAAGCCTGAAATAAGTAGATTATTAGCTTAAAAGTCGATGGAAAAATTAGGAAAAGATATAGAAAATTATAAGAAAGATAGGAGAGCTTAGAAAACCCTTAGAGAAGCGGTGGAAAAAGTTATCATACCTATATAGACAAATAAGAAATTACTAGGTCAAGAATTTACCAATTAAGACTATAAATTTAACCTTGGACGGGTTACGGTTGAATACAAAGGTTAAGTTTAGATTTTAAGGTATTTACCTAATGATTAGACATCCTTTTATAAGGATAAGAAGTTATGATACCAAAAAAAAAGGACTCGAGCAAATCCTACATCTGATGATGAGGACGTTGCTCCAAAACGAACTAGAGCGTCGCACGACAATGAAGCCGGGCCTAGTAGTAGGCCTACGGAGGAGAGTCTTCAGGCACCAGCGCAGCAGCAGATGGCCAATCAATCCCAGGTGGGTGTCCCATTGTTCAATTAAGTCTTTAATTAGTTAAGTTATTTATAAGTTAGAATTGCATACGTAAGAAGGATAAACTGACTGAAAACGGAAGGTAACTTCCAACGTGCATTTGTTTATAATGTAGGAAATAATTGTTTGGGTAAAAACTGGTTGAATTAGGAACGATATGTTTGATCATCCTTAAGACAGCTTGTCTCAAGACACCTCCGACTCCTTGATATAAATTGATGATAATGATTGGCTTTCTAGCCACGGATAAGTCGGTTACCCCCATGAACGATGAGTTTCTACTCTGTGTCATGTCTTGATGTTTCTACATAAGTTAGGATACCATTTTTATCCTAAGGGAGCCGCCCGGTTGTATGGGCAACTGGTTTGGTGTATGGGCACCCGAAACCTTGGGTGGGGGTTTATCCACTCCGGATTTGAATAAGGAATGGGTGTCGTTTTTCACCCTTAGGTGGTCTTGAGACAAGAAGAGTACTGGTCATGGTTATTATGGATAATGTTTTGATTGACAGTACCCTGTCTTAAGTTTAAAGATGTCTGTTTTCTAAAAGAATGCTTTCATTGTTGTCTTTAATAATTGATTCAAGGAATTACTGTGATGAAAAGTTAAAAGAGACCATTATTTTAAATGTTTAAAACAATGTGATAGTAAGATAAATGAATCATGTGTGAGTGTGGGGTGGTAAGTGGGGATTGACTAAGGTTGTCAATCATGGACGGGTGGACCTAATTAGTCAGGTAACTATCTATCCCTGCGCACTAAAATGTTTAGAAAACTTCTTCACTTGGAGAGGAGTCCACCAACGACTGTGCCCTCACATCTGTTAGAGGGAAAAAAGCGTTGGTTGAGGATACCTTAGCCCAAATATGTGGAAGTTATAGGGCCGAAAGACTTTTGGGATTGCTAGTATGTTATCCCGTTTCCGCTGCGAGACAGGACTAGGTCTTCTTCTAAGGCTATAGACCCAAGCCATTATCAATGACAAAGGTTTATTCCTTGGATTTTTCTTGTCTAGAGACTCCGATTTTTATAAGCCTAGAGACCTGTCAAGGATCCCATCCCGATCATGGTATAGGCGGGTTGGGGACCTTACAAAACTTAAGAAAAAATTAGACTAGATATTGTCCTGCATATTAAAAGTCTCGAGGATTTTTTACCATCATTTGTTTGCTAGAGTTACTCATATATTTAGCATCTCTTCTATTATAAAATATCTATAATGTACAAAATGTCAACTGATCCATATCATTGTATGTAAAAAGCTTGCAAACAAAGCTTAGTTAAGTAATTTTATCCTAAAAGTGTGTTCCGATGTCGAGCCCTTCAAAGTCAAAAACAACTAGGATTATCATTTGACCAAGCTAGCCCTTTCCACCAGAATATGACCCATAACATTTCGATAGCAAAACCAATAATTCCACCAAGCTTTCAACATCAGATTAACTAGGGTTATCAATCACTCGAACAAAAACCTAATGTCACTAAGTTAACCAATAATATGCAATAGGTAATGCAATTTTTTACATTCCTATAATGAGTTTCCTTTGAAACTACAGTAAGAGCTAAACCATCAGTTCAGAGAAGTAAAAGCCAAAGAAGTAACAGCCAGAGCCATAGTAACATTATAACATATTGGTCAGAATCATAGTTTATGCCAAAAACTCAAGTGAGGTTTTTAAGGCAGTATCATCACCAAGAACTAGATGGTGTATGAAGACCAAAACTAAGCCAGGCAACCAGGCAATAAGCAGAAGCTTTTTTTTAATTAAGTCAAGGAAAATAGTAAAACATTAGAATATATTTTATGCTAGTATCATCACTAGGTGTATTGTAAAAAACCAGTTATAATCCAGATATCCAAGCAAGATTAGATTTTCTGTAAGTCAGCACCATAGCCAGATCCGGCTAATTCCAACCATACCTAAGAACAAGCAGAAGGTATAAATTCTGGCTCAAAAGATGTGAGCGCGAGTAGAAAAGAGCGTTTTACACCATGGAAGGTACTTAGAGAGCCACAGCTTTTACAACACGGAGCAAAATTATTCAAATACAATATTTGTGGCTTTAAGAGATCTCTCTCTCATCCTCGCAAAACTCAGCATAACTTCCTATATCTATATAGAGCTCTCCATTGATCTCCTCCATTGATGCCATTGTGATTGGCACGTGGTAGCCTTCATACGTCCTTGCACTACGAGGGGCTACCTCTATGACGTACCACCAGTTTGATGTAGACTTTGTAGGATGAAATATTACCTACCAGAGCCACATAACTTACATGAGAGCTTTCAAGCACATAACCTGTAAAAGGGGGATGTTAACTATTTACATACTTACTTGTTCACAATGCTCGGGTAGTACAAAAGTGTCTCTTAGGTCAGTCCATTTCTTAGTAGAATCCACCTCAAGAAAATCTAGCCATGATTCCACAATCTTGAGTAAAACGCTTTTTGTCGATCCGTTCCACCCTAAAATGTCGACCTTTACACCATGCTCCTGTGTATGACTTATACTACAACGAACAAAGATTATGAGTGTCCGTTCAAACGTTTAGAAATAAAGTCACTAGCTAGTCGTACATTGCAAACTTACCTTGGTCGCGCAACCCCGAGAGTACTCCCACTCTTCCTCAATCACTTTATCACCGCATTGTTGTGCGCTTTTCAATTGGTTGTGCAACCATCTTAAGCTCATGAATGTTGGTAGGCTCTCCAGACCCGTCGGATAGTGCATCGGTGGTCGTCTTCCCCGTCTCCACTCGATTCGTGCCCTTTGTCGCTCTTGCTTTGCATCCTCATATTGTGAAATCCACTTTTGCATCACTGGATTGTGAAGCATGCAAAATTGGTTAATTTTAGCCTCTAGATCTTCCGTCATCTTCTTCTCAACATCGAGATTGCACATGACAATCCCAGATATGCGCTCATCATCTATGGTTCTCCATAGCGTGTCCCGGGCTTTATCAAATCCGTCTAGCCACTCTCCAATGTACACTAGGGACTCTGATACCAACCAACCTTCTGTCATACTACCCTCCGGACGTGCCTTTTGACGCACATATCCCTTAAGCATTTTCATGAAACGTTCTAAGAAGAACATCCATCTGGAATGAACTGTGCCAGCTATTTCCACCTCATCAACTATGTGAACAAGAAGATGCACCTGAATGGTTAGCATGGTAGTAGGAAAATGTTTCTCAAACATGCACACAAGCTCCGCAGCATTTAGTTTGGCGAATGGTATGGAGTCTACGTTGATCTCCTTTTGTGAGATCCATTGCACCAGCTTTGCAAGTTTGTAGATTGTGTTACGGATGTCGAGAGACAAACATCCCTCAATGGCAACCGGTAAAATAAACTGTAAAGTATGTGCATCAATGATATTAAAGTCCACATTTTATGCAATGATATTAAAGTCCACTATGAACATACCTGACACATTTTATTCCAATCGTGTGACTTCAAACCGGTAAGCTTTCCTTTTTTAGTAAAACACGTTCGGAGCGAGTGCATTACGCCAATGGGGATCCGCAAAGATTGAATGGTCTCTTTTACTTTGCGTTCTTGGGCTCCTGTGAAAATCCATGGTGCTTTAGGGAGTTTTATCCATCCATCAGATGCTGTTTGCGGCCAATATTGCTCCATACGATCCAGATTTCTAAGGTCAACTCTGGCTCCCAAAGTATCTTTCTTGCCGGTCAGATCGTCCCATAGTAGATTACCCACATTCTTGAATATGTGCATTGGATCGAGCAAGTGATTGATCATGAGTCGGGGCCAGTATGGTAACTCGTACCATAGAGATAGTCTCCTCATCCCTGGAGGCAATCCGTCATCGCACATCTCCTTCAGCTCTAACTATGCTTGTGCAGACATCCTTGGTGGCTCTCTTCCCAAAAAGCCATCGCGTAACACATGATTCTCTCGAAGATACGCTTGATGACCTTCGTAGATTTGCTTCTTCAGTGAGGGCGCCCTACGTGCATTCAGTCTAGGTCCATATGTGACACATGCTTTGTATCCGCTTGTTTGAAGCCCTGCATGTATACACATGATAATAGATCAACTATGGGAAAAAACAAGATTTACAGTGTCTGAGTGAGGAGTGTCAATAGATCACCTAAGCATTCTGTTAGCCCAGGATAGTCATGCATGGTCCACATTAGAATGCCTCTGATCAAAGCATTCCGTCGTTCTGTGTGTCGGCTCATATCCACCACCTCTATGCCAATCCACAATTGTTGTAGCTCTTCCAATAGTGGACGAAGATACACATCCATATTCTCCACTTTATATCGCCCTGGCACAATCAAGCTTAGCCATAGGTGCCCCTTCTTCGTAGTCAACCACAGGGAAATGTTGTAGTTGACGATGACAACGGGCCATACACTGTAAGATGTTGATCTTTGACCAAATGGATTTACGCCATCCATAGCCACGCCTAAGCGCAAATTTCGAGCTTCCCTGGCAAACTCCAACCATGTTCCATCTATATGTTTCCAGGCTACACAATCTGCAGGAATTTGTAGCACACCATCCGAAGATTTATTCTCCTCATGCCATGATGCTAGGGCGGCCATGGACTTACATTCGAAGAAATGCTTGATGCGAGGAAGCAGAGGAAAATGTCACAAAACCTTTTGTGGAATTTTTGTCCCGTGGAGATCTACTCGATATCTTTCGGAATCACATTTCGGACACTTCTCCATGTCTATGTATTCCCCTCTGAAAAGAATGCAGTCATTAGGACAAGCGTGGATAGAATTGTAATCCATCCCCAAGTTTCGCAAAATCTTTCTTGCTTCATCTCGGGAATCTGGCATCACATTGTCTGCTGGTAGTATGTGCTCTTTAAGCAATCTACACAACATAAAAATACGATACAGTCGTGTAAAAATCTATCAGATCATTATACATTTAGTGTTTTATTAAAGTAAACTAATTGTAATAGATCACCTGAAAAGCGCTGTGATGCTAGTGTCACTCCATCCAAACTTTGCCTGCATGTTGAGAAGAACCAGGAGTGCTTTCAATCTAGACATACGTGCTCCATTATACAATGGTGTATCGGCTTCACTTTTCATATCATCATAGATAAGCCTTTCTGAATCCATGATCGTCTCGATCATTTCATCAATCTCGGGCTCAAACATTGCCTCGTTGGGAATGTGCTCTGCATGATCATCCCCCGAGCTGTCAGAGGCTACATCTTGTGGCCTCACATATGCTGCTTGACCAAAGCGCCTGTGAACACCTCTATTGGGTTGCAAGATTGCTGCTTGTTGGCCAGCGTCAGAGTCCGACGAGTTATAATTGGCAACAACTCGATCTATAATAGATGGATTGAACTCGCCAAATTCGCGAACGTGCTGCAAAGAAACACGTCTTGTCCGTCGCACAACATGCTTGCATTGATTACAAGGATATAAGACCCTCGTTGAGAGATAGGTGTTTCGGTTGGACGGTCCCACATCCTCGTCACTACTCATAATGAGGATAAAAATCTTATAACCTGGACAACAAATTTAATATTCTATTGACATTCTTCGTCTTATCTCTCTCTCTCTCTCTCTCTCTCTCTCTCTCTCTCTCTCTCTCTCTCTCTCTCTCTCTCTCTCTCTCCTCTCTCTACCTCACATTCTCTAGTGATGTCCAATCCCCGCACACCTCGGTCTATAGGTGCACGGAGATCAGAACCACCGGGTTATAATCTCGTCTTTATTGGTCAATACCTATATTTGTGGGTACAAAAAATCTACAGACCCACGTCTACATGATACTGCATGTAGTGGACAAAACCCCTTTGCCTCTTCTCTAGCTGTAGCACTTCACAGCATCTTAACATCTTTTCACAGTAGATCTTATCACTGTTCGTCTAACTCTAAACCCTAAACCGTAAGTAATTCTTGCGTGGACTCGATCTAACGTAAATAAGCGTAAATCTAAATAAACGTAAATCTAACTAAAAATAAACCTAAATCTTATTTAATGTAAGTCTACATCTAACCTAATCTTTAACGTCTTTTGGGATAGTTTCCTACGACGTTAAAACTCTCTTCTTCTTGTGTGTGTGTGTGTGTGTGTGTGTGTGTGTGTGTGGGTAAACCTAAATAAACCTAAGTCTAATCTAATATAACATAAATCTAAATCTAACGTAAATTATGTTATATTAAAAACAAAGAACTAAACTAACAGGGATTATAAGAACCTTAAAACTGATTTAACACATAATTTTTCACATAACTCGGCAAGAGTTGGCATTCTCATCACTAAAGATGTGAGAGTTAACTTCTGGCGGTGACGCTGCCTCATCTCCATCCACATCTGACGACAGCAATTGGCCCTTTGGACTGTTCTTGCTCTTGTTACTAACTTTGAAGTTGATGTTGAATGACTAGAGGTTGTCTAGATGGTCATTGTCGGGGATGTAGTGACTCTTGCCGCCCAGAAGATCCACCTTCTTCCCTATCTTCTGAAGACATTTCACCAGTACTATTGGATCGACGGAGCCCACCATGAGTGAAGGCAGCAATACCCTATATTCCAGTGAGGGCTTTCTTCACCCGCTGCATGCAGGCATCGCAGTCTATGGAGACCTAAATCTAATCTAATATAATGTAAATCTAAATCTAGCGTAAATAAACGTAAATCTAACTAAAAATAAACCTAAATCTAATCTAATTTAACTTATATAAACCTAAATCTAATTTAACGTAAGTCTACATCTAACCTAATCTTTAACGTCTTTTAGGATAGTTTCCTACGACGTTATAACTCTCTTCTTCTTGTGTGTGTGCGTGTGTGTGCCAATAAAAAGAGATAAATGGTATAACCTTTCTATCACCCATGTCAAGTATGATAGATTGGTTATGCCATTTCCCTCTTGAATAATAGGTCTTGAGTTCAACTCCTCGTCGGCTAGATCTTTAGGTCTTTTAATTTTAATTAGTTTCCTACGACGTTAAATTAGTTTCTCTCTCTTTCTCTCTCAATGTGTGTGCGTTTTTTTGTTTATGCATGTTTTCTCGCTCTTTTCCTCTCTCAATGTGTGCGTTTTTTGTTTATGCATGTTTTCTCTCTCTTTTCCTCTCTCAATGTGTGCGTTTTTTGTTTATGCATGTTCTCTCTCTCTTTTCCTCTCTCAATGTGTGCGTTTTTTGTTTATGCATGCTCTCTCTCTCTTTTCCTCTCTCAATGTGTGTGTGCATTCTTTGTTTATGTATGTGTGTGTGCGTTTTTGTTTATGTTTGTACTCTTTCTCTCTCTCTCCCTCTCTCTCTCTCTCTCTCTCTCTCTCTCTCTCTCTCTCTCTCTCAAAACACTATGTGTGTGTGTGTGAGAGAGAGAGAGAGAGAGAGAGGGAGAGAGAAAGAGGGGAAGGGAACATGAGAGTGAGGAGAGGGAAGGAGCATACCTGGCTCTCCTTCCTCTCCTCGTGTGTGTGTGTGTGTGTGTGTGTGTGTGTGTGGAGAAGAAAGAGAGAGAGAGAGAGAGAGAGAGGGAGAGCGTTACCTGCTCCTTGCTTGAGGGCGCCGAAAAACTCAGATCTGAGATCTGAGTTTTTGGGCGCTCTCTGTTATTTTTTTTAGCCCAGCCGGTGTCGCTATGAGCGTCGCAAATTTACTTGTAAATTTGCGACGCTCATAGCGACGCCGGGAATTTTTTTTTTTGAGCGTCGCTGTGTGAGCGTCGCTAATATGAATAGCCTCTTGTAGTGTGGGTCACTCGATTTCCACCTATGATACTTGAGATGAGCCTTGATGTAGGGGAATATCACCAATGAAGAATGGACATTTGTGTGAAGGATTATCTTCTCTAATTTTTTCCCTTTTTACTAAGCACTTGTGAGTAGTGGTGCATGCACATTTCTCACTAGTGAATAGTAATTAGGGATTATAGAGAGATCAGTGCAAGGATTAATCTAAATGCAAAATGGATGCAAGGAGATATTGAATCAATCAAACATGGCAAAGAAGAGGTTCCATGATTATCTAGTCTAGAAATGAATGCCTAGGATACGAGGTAATTAGCCCTCGTGAGGCTTTGATACCACATGAAAGAAGTGGCTTAGCTAGGGAGGATAAGTATTAGTGCCATTCATGGCATAATGCCCTAGCTAATGACTCCTTAATTACAAGATAATTAGACAAGACTCAATGAAGAAAGGGTGGAGTGAAAATAGAGTAGAGTTGCATTAGGATTGCATCAAGCTTGCTTTGAGTACATGAGAGCTCTTCTTATATAGAGCATGTGAGAGAGGAAGTACCTGGAGCTACATGTGACTTTGTCATGTGTCCCTTGTGATAGCATGTGTCCCATGCAATATGCTTCAGGGTAGAGGAGTTTCCCATGATGCTGGTTACCCTTACAATCACCCCCTTAAGCTTCATCATGGGTGTGTCTTTAAGCTATGTGATTCATCTAGGAGAAAATAAGAGTCATTGATTCATCACTATGGATCAATGTGAACTCTATCATGAGCCTAGGGTCAAAGCTTCATAGTGAATCATAATTATTCATGGAAAGAAGTGTAGAGGTCCGATCATCATGCCCTTCATTTTGTATTGGTGGATGTTTTTGTCTTGTATTTTCTCTTCTTCTTTCTGCATGGTTGTCATTGTGGTTCTTGGATTTTGAATCGTACTCTCCATATGTCTATAAGGAGGATCATCTGCATGAATTTTGGTGTATTTTGTGAGCGTAGTCATCATCATGAGAAATGTCTTACCTTTGTGGGCCAAGGCAAAGTCTAATTCTCGTGCATTTACAATCGCGGTGTCATCTCCATAGTGGAGTGCACAGAAAGCGTCATGTGTGTGATGCATGCTTGTGCTTGTGCTTTGGGAGGTATTACCAAATAGAGAGTTTCTCTATGGCAGTGTCTAATCCTTGATCAAGATCTACAAAATCAAACTTTTTCTTGTAGCAAGAAAAGATAGCATACAAATCAATTAAAAACTAATAGGAGGTGAATCTCCTCCTTAAGCTCTGCTTGAGGATGAGGTGGAATGAGAATGTGATTACAAATGGTCTTTGGTATACAAAGAACCTTAGGCATAGAAATCACCCTTAGAGATTTTGGGTAATTTAAAAATTTGATGAATGAGATTAAAAAAACCCAATTAAGGTTCTGGGGGGTGGTCTCTGCCAAGTTCTGTGGAGAAGCACATTTATCGGGACTGCTCATGGGGCAATTGAATGTCGAGGGAATCCTTGCGTGTCTACTTGAATGCCGAGAGAAGTTAGGCGAGCAAGTTATTGAATTTGAGAATCAAAAGAAAAAACTTAATTAAAGCTTCTCGGGCAGCCTCTGCACGCATTAGATCTACACCATCCGCCCATTAGAGTGGCATAATTGAAACTGAGTCCCCTTGCTTGCGATCCCACCTTGACGAGAGTAGACTCTTCACAAACCTTTGGAAAGTTTCAAGCTCCAAATGAGCTCTCGGGTTTTTCTGCAAAATTCTATAGATTTATGGTAGAAGCTCTAACTCACTACCTGTTGTCCCAATTAGTGCTAGATTTTGTGAGGGAGGTCATTGGGGCATGACAAGGCTATGCCTTGAAGGGTTCAGCCACCTTACAGCCCATGAATTTTGGTTGACTTTGTTGCTCGGACTATAGCGCTAAATCGGTTCTAATCGGGTGATTTGAGGCGTTAGTTGCTCAATTGTGGTGAAGCCTAGGTGTTGGAGACAAAAAATTGTCAATCCAAGGGATGAACAACCCGTCTATGAGAGAGTGTGTGAGAGCCTATGAGTGGATTAGGGAGAGAGGTGAGACTAGTAGAGAAGGGGATTAGTTGAGAATCAAGCTAATCGGACTCCATTGGGAGTCTAATCACTCTCCAATGATGCCAAGATCAATCCATGAGTCTTTCTTAATCCTATGCCAACACAAGAGAGTGGCAACTAATCAATGCACATGATAATTAGCCTTTCCCGCTAATCTCACAAGCACACACAGTAATTAGCACTCAAGGGGAAATTGGAAGAGAGCAATGCATCTTAATCTACACCAATTGAAGGTACACATAGAGATAAAAGATTGTAGCATGCAAGAAATCACTCTCTATGAAGCATACACACAAGAGGGAGAACATAGAAGAGCTCCATCAAGATTAATTACCAATTACACACACACACCAATAATCACATCAATTAACAAAAGAGCTAACTTAAGAGAGGTAAGAGTAAGATGCAAGAGACTCAACTTCATAATCTCATGCCAAAAAGATACTTGTGTGAGCCTCCATCTCCATCTCCATAGCCAAAAGCTTGGGTGTGTGAGCCTCCATCTCTACATCTTTGAGCCTCCATCTCCAACTCCATGGCCAAAAGCTTGAGCTCTCTTCTCTACCCTATTTCTTTGAAAATGACCGAGCCTCCTATTCACATTGGTGAAAACTCACCTATATACTTAGGGTTTCTAAAGTGGTCGGCTGCCCAAATGTGAATAAAATATCCCTGGCGCTTCTATGACACTCTAGGTGTCACGGCTCACTACACATACAACTTGGAACTCATGGAGAGACCATCAATGAAATATACAATGTTTGGAAACCCAAAAATATAAATGTCAAAAATAATAGAATGGTAAAGATGCCACTCATATCCACTGTAGATCGCATGTGTGTCGTTAGCCCTGCTAACACTATCCTATCAGTATGCCTACTGCCTCGCCACCGGCGAGGCCACCGTCACCAACATCCCCTCTGACGAGTATTCTAATATTTTCATGTGCCTCACACCCTTCACGTGTTAGCTGCTGACAAAAACAAAGGTCTTCCATTTTCCACATCCACATCCACAGATACCACAACCCAAATCAGAATCATATTCCCAAACTCTGGTCTTGGGTCACCCAAATCAACTTGCACAGAATAAACCTCACAGAACAAACTTCAACGTGCAAGCTAATGGCGCTCTAACGAAAATGAAACTAAATCTACCTGCAGGGCCGCACGGTGTCATGCATGGGTTGAAGGGAAAACTCAATCAATCGCTCTTGTTCCCAAACTACTGATCAACGTGCTTCATAAGCACATTATTTCATTTTCATAAGCATAGAATAAACCTCACAGCTAATGGCGCTCTAACGAAAACTCACAGAAAACGAATCTGAAGGTTACCTGCAGGGCCGCACGACATCGTGCATGGGTTAAGGGGGAAACAAAAACAGAAGGCTACCTGCAGGGCCGCACGGCGTGGAAGGGAAACAAAAAAAAGAAAACAGAAAGCGAATATACGAACTACCTGCAGGGCTACACATCGTGGAAGGGGAGCTGCAAGGCACGTTGAAAGGGAGCTACAAATGTGCACGGCACCATGCAAGTCTCCAGACCTTCATTACGCAGGACCTTGGTCTACAGAGCTTCGACAAACTTCAATGCGCAGGAGCTATGGAGGTTCATATATTCCATTAAAAATTTTAAAAGGATCATTCAAGGGTTAGTGGGTTCTTGAATCGTTGGCGTAGTCCGGTTAGTATTGACGTGTTCATTAATACATTCAAGTGCAGACGTGGACATATATTCAGGTAAAAGAAAAGACGTGGTCTTTAAAATATATTCAGAAGATTTTGAATAAAAAGTTTGCGTAAGTGATTTGTCAACAATTTTTTTTTCTTAGAACGAGACAAACATCCAACTATTCAGGATTACTATAGCTTATTCCACATCCACCATCAATTTCTAAAGCTTCCATGGGTCACCAGATCACTATCTATAGTCCACACTATTGATGGAGAGATTCCTTGTTTAGAGACATGGATGGCTTGGTGGGATGTGAGAGTGCAACACAAGGGAGGGAGATTCCTAACACAAGATGAGTCCAGAATTTTTGTGGCAACAACTAGCTTATCTGAGACAAAGCATGCTAGTATGCGTGCATCTATTGGTTTCAAAGAGAAAATTAGCTTGTACAAGGCAGCTGGTGCAGACATGGCAATAAAGGTGTTACAAAGCATTAAGTACAATGCTTATCTTAAGGGTATTAGATCTGAAACTGGTCCCGGGGTCAATGACCTTGCACAACGATTCTTGACACAGACATCAACCGCGTTGGCTGCCAAATCACTCATTGATTTGACACACCCTTCAATGTCTGAGACGGGTATGCAAACTCTCAAGATGAATAGAGCTCCATTAAGAGAAAAGAGTGTTAAAAAGAAGCGCCCAATACTCGTTGATGCGGATGAGGAGCTTGATGAAGATAGTCATAGACCAGAGTGTGTGACAGTCAGTGAGCTTGTGGTAGTGGGACCTTGTGTGCATGCAGAGACTATGTCTGGAGTTGGTGAGCATTGACCTGAGGTGAATACTATGTGGGCTCTCAGAAGAACCGAGCCAGGGCAAAAGACGACTTCCACGCTATGCATTGCTCCACACGCTGAGCTTCTTGACGAATATGCACTACCAGAACTTGAGCCCAATTGACCTCCTTCAATTCAGCTGTGCGCAAAATAGCTCTGGCCTTTACAGAAATATTCATGTCTTTGTGTGTAGCCAAATTTCTTCAATGAACCAACGATAGCATTCACGAAGATAAATATCTTGACAACTAGTCAAGCGATATTCCCCACTAGACTTCGGTCCAAACTCCAGCTCCATGTCAGCTAGTAAAAAGCTCTCAGAAGCCATAGTCACCCATGTTCGTGGCAGCAATAAAATCTGAGAGACCAATTGATCACTCAATCGTATCTCGCCTCTATTCACCGTAACATTCATTCCCGTGTGGAGTTCTCTGAGAATCTGCACTCCTCAAGGATGAACAGGTATATCCACCCACATGATGGTAGTATACGCGAGTAAACGCATATCTTGTAGCCACGCCTCTGCTCTAGGTACCCCAAAATGTTCAAAAGGTGTTAGCCGCAGAAACTGTACTTGCAAGCTCACCATCTCTGCGGGTTCACAAAGGCAAAGAGCAAGGGTAAAAGGAAGAAGTAAAAGCCAAACGATGCTCAAAAGCCTTAAGGCAGATAGAAAGTTTTGGCATGCACAAAGAGTGTGCTTAAAATAGCCGAAGGCGGACAAAAATTGGAGCAATGAAAATAACTACAACACAGAACCCGAGATACCATAAAAGTCATATCTTTCCGTGAACGGCCCATCACCCGTAATCATCATGATCGGAATCTTTAAAATCTCTATCGATGGAAATGAACATTGAATGGCCGCCGCCAAATGATAATGACGGAGTCGGAACCCATTCGCTGAAGCTTTCAGCATTTTTCCTGATAAAGTGACCAAATGAAACGAATTAGGACCTGCATCCGAAAAAATCCAAAACGGCAAAGCAAGTTTTCCAGGCATTTTCCCCAACCGTGTATTGAAATCCAAAACCAATTGGCCCTTTTTTAACGTTCTATACCGAGAAACACGATCAGTGGTCTTTTTTTGGCGAGCTTGAACAACTTGAGCCCAGTGAAAGCTCAGAAGCCAATCCTCTTCAAGCTTCGAAATTGCCTCTAATCGGAACACCAGCGAACGTTCCAATAATAATCTGTCTTTCACCGCAATGCACAGACTAGGCACCACATACTCCGTAGGGGTAATCGTTTCCATTCCAAAAGCTAGCCTAAAGGGTGTCAAACCCGTCGCAACCTTGAATGAGGTCCGGTATGCCCAAAGTGTCGACAAAAGCTTTTTGTCCCAATCCAGAAGATGCGTAGTAACCAACTTAGTCAACATCCGCACAATTTGCTTGTTTGTTGATTCTGCCAATCCGTTTGCTTGCGGGTAATAAGGAGACGATTTGCGGTGCATAATAAAGAAAAACTTTGTCATCTCCTTCAACAAATTATTGAAAAAATGTGTGCCTCTATCACTGACCAGCTCGACCGGACACCCAAACCGTGTAAAAATATCAGTGAACAAACACCGCGCATAGAAACCGCTTTATTGTCTGGTAAAGCCCATGCTTCAACTCATTTAGTGTTGTAATCCATTGCCGTCAAAATATATCGATTACCCTCAGAAGATATGGGACTAAAGGGTCCAATAAAATCTAACCCCCATTTTTGAAATGGTTCCAAAGGCAAGACAAGAAAAAGTGGTAACCGGTCCTTGTTTGTTGGTTCTCCAAGACGTTGGCAGACATCACAAGACCAAACAAACCGCTGAGTGTCCTGATGCATAGAAGGCCACCATAACCCTGTTTGGAAAATTTTCTTCACCGTAAGCTTCCATGCAAGATATCCCCCCGCAAGTCCCTTATGTGAATCCCGAATCACGGCCGACTGATCTTGCGGTAATACACATCGCATCAAGACATCCTGAACATTCCGGAAATAAAGCTCTCCCAAAATAATCTCAAAGGATCTATTGCGCAATGTCAATCTCCGCCTTTGATCTTTAGATAAATGTGACGGCATTTGTCCTGAGTCCAAAAAGCAAAACATGTCTTCATACCAAGACCAAGGTGGATCTAGAATTTTCCGCACAGCAGACCCAGAATTGTCTTCCTGTGCTTCATCAAAATCTTGAAGAACTCGAAATAAGCCCGCATCTGGAAATGCGTCATCAACACCACCAGGATCTAAACGAGACAAGTAATCCGCAACATTGTGCTACACACCAGGTCTATGAATAACGTCAAAGTCAAATTTTCTGAAGCAAAAGCATCCATCGTTCTAGGCGACTCGTCAGCTGCTGTTGCCGAACCAAATATAACAATGCCGAATGATCTACACGAAAATAGAATTTTCTTCCCAAAAAGTAATGCCGGAACTTCTTCACCGAGTAAATCATTCCCAAACACACTTTCAGTCACGGAATAATTACATTCAGTCGCAGACTATCGACGACTAGCGTAATACACCGGATGAAACCATGTCCTCCGTTTTTTCTGCATCAACACACTGCCAATAGCAATATCCAAAGCATCTACAAAAACATGAAAATCTAGTTCCCAATTAGACCGGAGCCCGAGAAAGTTGACTTTTCATATGTTGATATGCAGTATCAGCTTCCGAAAGCCACCGAAATTCCTTTGGTGTTGCATGTGATAATTTATTTAGAGGAATAGCCAAATGAGCCAAAAATCGCAAATGACAACCATGCCATCGAATCTGGCCAAGAAACCGCAAACATTCCTTTGGTGTACGCAATGGTGGTGCTTGCATCACAGCCGCAACTTTTTTCGGATCCACCGCAATACCATCTCGAGATATAATATGTCCATGAAGCTTCCCACCTTTGACCGCAAAAGCACACTTCGAAGGGTTGAGGCTAAAGGAAGCCTCCCGACATTTCATCAAACACAACTGAATATACTCTAAATGCTTGGACATTGTCCCGAAAATGGATAAATCGTCTAGGAAAACCCTCATAAACTCTGCCAGATATGGAGAAAAAATTTCATTGACTGTGCGCTGAAATGTTCCCGGAGCATTGCGCAACCCATACCACATAACGAAACAAACAAAGACTCCCCATGAGGTGATAAATGCAGTTTTTGCTTGATCTTCCAGTGCCATGTGGATTTGATTGTAACCACTAAACCCATTCAAGAACGAATACATCTCATGACCCGAAACTTCATCAAGCATCGAGTCTAAATATGGCAACGGAAAAGCATCCGGAATCGTCGCGGCGTTCAGCTTTTGATAGTCCCCACACAGCCGAATCTGCTTGTTCTTCTTCGGTACCACAACAATGGGTGATATCCACTCCAGATTTTCAATTGGCGCAATAAACCCCACTTTTAGTAATCGTACAATTTCCTCGTTTACTTGCTTGGCAATATGCAGATTCATTCGATAGCGTTGTTGCCATGAACCGCATCTGGTTTCAAATAGATATGATGCTGATAAAACTTAGGATTTAACCCCTTCATGTCTTTATAATCCCAAGCAAAGACATCCCGAAACTCCATTATCAAGGTGATAAGTTTTGCCCGAAAATCTAGATTCATCAAATTACTAATTTTGACAGGAGAAGCAGAAGGCACCGCATTCAGAAAAACCGCTTCCAATTCATCCTCCTTTACGCATTTGTTGTGAGCCATCTGAGATTCAAAAATGCGTTCATGTGCAATGATATCCTTGATTTCATCCTCCGGAGATTGCTCCTGCGTCGGGAACCAATCCCGCAATTCAGTATCATCAAAATCAATTTTGAAACATTGAGCTGCCTGTGAAACCAAGGAAACATCCACTGTTCCTATTGGCAATAAATGTCACAAGCCTGTGATGCATAACTATCTTTTTGCTGATTTTCTTCCTGTTGTATATTTGTTTTACTTTTTGGAAATACCCCTCTGGAAATCTAAATGCCCGGGAGTTGTATGGCCACTGTGGAACGGACAAGTATGTCCAGTGGGAGTCTTGACCGGACAGTTGTCTCGTTAGGCCAGTTGGCACTGAAAATGGAGAAGAAGACAAGAGACTAGCTAAGGTTGGGTCACCAGTGGAAAATCATTTGTAGATGGTTCACATTGCAGGTGTTGGTCATATGGTAGTCTCCAATGATGGTCAAAAGACCAGTAGCGATGCAATGGAAGCATCTCCTAAAATTTAGGGAAGCTGCTATTTTTGGCCAAAAAAATGTGTTCGTGTCATTAGCTCCAGTTTGTCATGGGGAACATTTAAATAACTCTGTCGCTAAGTCAACTAACGCGTGCATTGTGAGATTTTTAGACCGGAAGGGCCAGAACGGGAAAATGGTCACATGAGTGCCACTTGGCACATTTCTATGCATTTGCCAGTTAAGGGAGGCTACAACGCTCGATTTCTCTCTCTCAACTCTCCCTTGGCCCATTCTCTAGTGGATTGTTACCCGCAAGCGAACGGATTGGCAGAATCAACAAACAAGCAAATTGTGCGGATGTTGACTAAGTTGGTTACTACGCATCTTCTAGATTGGGACAAAAAGCTTTTGTCGGAACTTTGGGCATACCGAACCTCATTCAAGGTTGCGACGGGTTTGAAACCCTTTAGGCTAGCTTTTGGAATGGAAGCAAATACCCCTACAGAGTATGTGGTCCCTAGTCTGCGCATTGCGGTGAAAGACAGATTATTATCGGAAGATTCGCTGGTGTTCCGATTAGAGGCAATTTCGAAGCTTGAAGAGGATTGGCTTCTGAGCTTCCACTGGACTCAAGTTGTTCAAGCTCGCCGAAAAAAGACCACTAATCGTGCTTCTCGGTATAGAACGTTAAAAAAGGGCCAATTGGTTTTGGATTTCAATACACGGTTGGGGAAAATGCTTGGAAAACTTGCTTTGTTGGTGGTCTGATCCGTTTTGGATTTTTTCGGATGCAGGTCCTAATTCGTTTCATTCGGTCACTTTATCAGGAAAAATGCTAAAAGATTCAGTGAATGGGTTTCAACTCCGTGATTATCATTTGGCGGCGGCCATTCAATGTTCATTTCCGTCGATAGAGATTTTAAAGATTTCGATCATGATGATTACGGGTGATGGGCTATTCATGGAAAGATATGACTTTTATGGTATCTCGGGTTTTGTGTTGTAGTTATTTTCATTGCTCCAATTTTTGCGCGCCTTCAGCTATTTTAAGCACACTCTTTGTGCATGCCAAAACTTTCTATCTACGTTAAGGCTTTTGAGCATCGTTTGGCTTTTACTTCTTCCTTTTACCCTTGCTCTTTTCCTTCGTGAACCCGCAGAGATGGTGAGCCTGCAAGTACAGTTTCTGCGGTAACGCCTTTTCAACATTTTGGGGTACCTAGAGCAGAGGCGTGGCTACAAGATATGCGTTTACTCGCGTATACTACCATCATGTGGGTGGATATACCTATTCATTCTTGAGCAGTGCAGATTCTCAGAGAGCTCAACATGGGAATGAATGTTACGGTGAATAGAGACGAGATACGATTGAGTGATCAATTGGTCTCTCAGATTTTATTGCTGCCACGAACATGGGTGACTATGGCTTCTGAGAGGTTTTTACTAGCTGACATGGAGCTGGAGTTTGGACCGAAGTCTAGTGGGGAATATCGCTTGACTAGTTGTCAAGATATTTATCTTCGTGAATGCTATCGTTGGTTCATTGAAGAAATTTGGCTACACACAAAGACATGAATATTTATCTAAAGGTCAGAGCTATTTTACGCACAGTGAAATTGAAGGAGGTCAATTGGGCTCAAGTTCTGCTAGTACATATTCGTCAAGAAGCTCAGCGTGTGGAGCAATGCATAGCGTGGAAGTCGTCTTTTGCCCTGGCTCGGTTCTTCTGAGAGCCCACATAGTATTTGGAACATTCACCTCAGGTCAATGCTCACCAACTCCAGACATAGTCTCTGCATGCACACAAGGTCCCACTACCACAGGCTCACTGACTGTCACATACTCTGGTCTATGACTATCTTCATCAAGCTCCTCATCCGCATCAACGAGTATTGGGCGCTTCTTTTTAACACTCTTTTCTCTTAATGGAGCTCTATTCATCTTGAGAGTTTGCATACCCATCTCAGAAATTGAAGGGTGTGTCAAATCAATGAGTGATTTGGCAGCCAACGCGGTTGATGTCTGTGTCAAGAATCGTTGTGCAAGGTCATTGACCCCGGGACCGGACCAGTTTCAGATCTAATACCCTGAAGATAAGCATTGTACTTAATGCTTTGTAACACCTTTATTGCCATGTCTGCACCAGCTGCCTTGTACAAGCTAATTTTCTCTTTGAAACCAATAGATGCACGCATACTAGAATGCTTTGTCTCAGATAAGCTAGTTGTTGGCACAAACATTCTGGACTCATCTTGTGTTAGGAATCTCCCTCCCTTGTGTTGCACTCTCACATCCCACCAAGCCATCCATGTCTCTAAACAAGCAATCTCTCCATCAATAGTGTGGACTGTAGATAGTGATCTGGTGACCCATGGAAGCTTTAGAAATTGATGGTGGATGTTGAATAAGCTATAGTAATCCTGAATAGTTGGATTTTTGTCTCGTTCTAAGAAAAAAAAAATGTTGACAAATCACTTACAAATCACTTACGCAAACTTTTTATTCAAAATCTTCCGAATATATTTTAAAGACCACGTCTTTTCTTTCACCTGAATATATGTCCACGTCTGCACTTGAATGTATTAATGACCACGTCTTTTTGAGTTTCCAAACATTGTATATTCAATTGATGGTCTCTCCATGAGCTCCAAGTTGTATGTGTAGTGAGCCGTGACACCTAGAGTGTCATAGAAGTGCCAGGGATATTTTATTCACATTTGGGCAGCTGACCACTTTAGAAACCCTAAGTACTATATAGGTGAGTTTGCACCAATGTGAATAGGAGGGTCGGTCATTTTCAAAGAGATAGGGTAGAGAAGAGAGCTCAAGCTTTTGGCTATGGAGTTGGAGATGGAGGCTCACACATGTAGAGATGGAGGCTCACACCCTCAAGCTTTTGGCTATGGAGATGGAGATGGAGGCTCACACATGTATCTTTTTGGCATGAGATTATGAAGTTGAGTCTCTTGTATCTCACTCTTGCCTCTCTTAGGTTAACTCTTTTGTTAATTGATGTGATTAGTTGCTAATTGGTGTGTGTGTAATTGGTAATTAATCTTGATGGATCTCTTCTATGTTCCTCTTGTTTGTATGCTTCATAGAGAGTGATTTCTTGCATGCTACAATCTTTTATCTCTATGTGTACCTTCAATTGGTGTAGATTAAGATGCATTTCTCTCTTCCAATTGCCCCTTGAGTGCTAATTAGTGTGTGTGCTTGTGAGATTAGCGGGAAAGGCTAATTATCATGTGCATTGATTAGTTGCCACTCTCTTGTGTTGGCATAGGATTAAGAAAGCCTCATGGATTGATCTTGGCATCATTGGAGAGTGATTAGAGTCCAATGGAGTCTGATTGGCTTGATTCTCAACTAATCCCCTTCTCTACTAGTCTCACCTCTCTCCCTAATCCACTCACAGGCTCTCACACACTCTCTTGTGTGTGATGTTTCTTGCCCTAGATGGGTAGCTCATCCCTTGGATTGACAATTTGTTGTCTCCATTGTTGCTTCAATGATGGACCCCAACACCTAGGCTTCACCACAATTGAGCAACTAACGCCTCAAATCACCCGATTAGAACCGATTTAGCGCTATAGTCCGAGTAGCAGAGGCTGCTCGAATTAGCCCTAGAAGGCACCACATTATGTGCGCAGACTAGGCACCACATACTCCGTAGGGGTAATTGCAGAGCAACTAATTATGTGTTGCAGAGGCTGCCCGAGAAGCTTTAATTAAGTTATTTCTTTTGCTTCTCAAATTCAATAACTTGCTCGCCTAACTTCTCTCAGCATTCAAGTAGACACGCAAGGATTCCCTCGGATTCAATTGCCCCACGAGAAGTCCCGATAAATGTGCTTCTCCACAAAATTTGGCAGAGACCACCCCCCAGAACCTTAATTGGGTTTTTTTTATCTCATTCATCAAAATTTTAAATTACCCAAAATCTCTAAGGGTGGTTTCTATGCCTAAGGTTCTTTGTATACCAAAGACCATTTGTAATCACATTCTCATTCCACCTCATCCTCAAGCAGAGCTTAAGGGGGAGATTCACCTCCTATTAGTTTTTAATTGATTTGTATGCTATCTTTCCTTGCTACAAGAAAAAGTCTGATTTTGTAGATCTTGATCAAGGATTAGACACTGCCATAAAGAAACTCTCTATTTGGTAATACCTCCCAAAGCACAAGCACAAGCATGCATCACACACACGACGCCTTCTGTGCACTCCACTATGGAGATGAAACCGCGATTGTAAATGCACGAGAATTATACTTTGCCTTGGCCCACCAAGGTAAGACCTTTCTCATGATGATGACTAAGCCCACAAAATACACCAAAATTCATGCAGATGGTCCTACTAATAGACATATAGAGAGTATGATTCAAAATAGAAGAACCACAATGACAACCATGCAGAAAGAAGAAGAGAAAATACGAGACAAAAACATCCACCAGTACAAAATGAAGGGCATGATGATCGGACCTCTACACTTCTTTCCATGAATAATTATGATTCACTATGAAGCTTTGACCCTAGGCACATGATAGAGTTCACATTGATCCATAGTAATGAATCATGTTGATCCACTATGATGAATCAATGACTCTTACTTTCTCCTAGATGAATCACATAGCTTAAAGACACACCCATGATGAAGCTTAAGGGGGTGATTGTAAGGGTAACCAGCATCATGGGAAACTCCTCTACCCTGAAGCATATTGCATGGGACACATGCTATCACAAGGGACACATGACAAAGTCACATGTAGCTCCAGGAACTTCCTCTCTCACATGCTCTATATAAGAAGAGCTCTCATGTACTCAAAGCAAGCTTGATGCAATCCTAATGCAACTCTACTCTATTTTCACTCCACCCTTGCTTCATTGAGTCTTGTCTAATTATCTTGTAATTAAGGAGTCATTAGCTAGGGCATTATGCCATGAATGGCACTAATACTTATCCTCCCTAGCTAAGCCACTTCTTTCATGTGGTATCAAAGCCTCACAAGGTCTAGTTACCTCGTATCCTAGGCATTCATTTCTAGACTAGATAATCATGGCACCTCTTCTTTGCCATGTTTGATTGATTCAATATCTCCTTGCATCCATTTTGCATTTAGATTAATCCTTGCACTGATCTCTCTATAATCCCTAATTACTATTCACTAGTGAGAAATGTGCATGCACCACTACTCACAAGTGCTTAGTAAAAAGGGAAAAAATTAGAGAAGATAATCCTTCACTCAAATGTCCATTCTTCATTGGTGATATTCCCCTACATCAAGGCTCATCTCAAGTATCATAGGTAGAAATCGAGTGACCCATAAGCTTTTCTATAATTAAGGCAATTATAGTGGATTATTAATTTCCAGAAATCGATTGCAATGGGGGGAAGCATGGCACACCTTAAATAACGTAAATGGGCTCAATTTCCTCACAAAATTGTAGCGTTGCCTTGGGCGCACCTAGGCTTCACCACAATTGAGCAAATTAACGCCTCAAATCACGCGATTAGAACCGATTTAGCGCTACAGTCCGAGCAGCAAAGTCAACCGAAATTCTTGGGTTGTAAGGTGGCTGAACCCGAACCCTTCAATGCATAGCCTTGTCATGCCCCAACGACCTCGCTCACAAAATCTAGCACTGATTGGGACACCAGGCAATGAGTTAGAGCTTCTGCCATAAATCTGTCAAATTCTACAGAAAAACCCAAGAGCTCATTTAGAGCTTGAAACTTTCCAAAGGCTTGTGAAGAGTCTACTCTTGTCAAGGTGGGCTTGCGAGCAAGGGGACTCGGTTTCAATCACGCCACTCTAATGGGCGGATGGTGCAGATCTTCTGTGCTGCAGAGGTTGTTGGAGAAGGTTTAATTAAGTTTTTTCTTTTGCTTCTCAAATTCAATAACTTGCTCGCCTAACTTCTCTTGGCATTCAAGTAGACACGCAAGGATTCCCTCGGTGTTCAATAGCCCCACGAGCAGAGAACACCCCCTAGAACCTTAATTGGATTTTTTTAATCTCATTCATCAATTTTTTAAATTACTTAAAATCTCTAAGGGTGGTTTCTATGCCTAAGGTTCTTTGTATATCAAAGACAATTTGTAATCACATTCTCATTCCACCTCATCCTCAAGCAGAGAACCTAGCACTTTTGAGCTTAAGAGGGAGATTCATGTCCTATTAGTTCTTAATTGATTTGTATTCTATCTTTTCTTGCTACAAGAAACGGTATGATTTTGTAGATCTTGATCAAGGATTAGACACTGCCATAGAGAGACTCTCTATTTGGTAAGACCTCCCAAAGCACAAGCCCAAGCATGCATCACAGACACGAAGCCTTCTATGCACTCCACTATGGAGATACCACCCTGATTGTAAAGAGAATTAGACTTTGCCTTGGCCCACCAAGGTAAGACCTTTCTCATGATGATGACTACGCTCACGAAATACACCAACCTTCATGCAGATGATCCTACCAATAGACCTATGAAGAGTATGATTCAAAATCCAAGAACCATGATGACAACCATGCAGAAAGAAGAAGAGAAATATGAGATAAAAACATCCACTGGTACAAAATGAAGGGCATGATGATCAAACCTCTACACTTATTTCCATGAATTATTATGATTCACTACGAAGCTTTAACCCTAGGCACATGATAGAGTTCACATTGATCCATAGTGATGAATCATGTTGATCCACTATGATGAATCAATGACTCTTACTTTCTCCTAGATGAATCACATAGCTTAGAGACACACCCATGATGAAGCTTAGGGGGGAAATTATAAGGGTAACCATCATCATGGGAAACTCCTCTACCTTGAAGCATATCACATGGGACACATGATATCACAAGGGACACATGACATAGTGACATGGGGAACATGTAGCTCCAGGTACTTCCTCTCTCACATGCTCTATATAAGAAGAGCTCTCATGTACTCAAAGAAATCTTGATGCAATCCTAATGCAACTCTACTCTATTTCACTCCACCCTTGTTTCATTGAGTCTTGTCTAATTATCTTGTAATTAAGGAGTCATTAGCTAGGGTATTATGCCATGAATGGCACTAATACTTATCCCCCCTGGCTAAGTCCCTTCTTGCACCGATACTCGTAAACCAAAACCCCTTTCTGCTTGGGGACCTTGGGGTAATCTCTCTCTCTCTCTCTCTCTCTCTCTCTCTCTCTCTCTCTCTCTCTCTCTCTCTCTCTCTCTCTCTCTCTCTCTCTCTCTCTCTCTCTCTCTCTCTCTCTCTCTCTCTCTCTCTCTCTCTCTCTCTCTCTCTCTCTCTCTCTCTCTCTCTCTCTCGTACGGTATGATTGTGGCGTGGTGGGGGACCCAAGAGGTGGGAGCTAGGTCCAGACGAGGCTGCCCCTTTGCTGCTTTTTTAGGCATTAAAATATTAAAGAAACAAATTTGTTTGCCATTTGTTCAAAAATAGGCAAGGACCCCCAAGAAAGCTAACACCACTCTGAAAATGCCTCTTTGTCTTGTGCAATTGATGATTAGCCCTCAACCCAAGGCTAGCTCAATAACACACGCAAAATTGATGATGGGCTCTATAATAGCCTAATAGTAGAGGAAAGCTCCCCCTCCTAGGCCTCCCTTCTCTTCCAGCGAGCTAGAGAGAGAGAGAGAGAGAGAGAGAGAGAGAGAGAGAGAGAGAGAGAGAGAGAGAGAGAGAGAGAGAGAGAGAGAGAGAGAGAGAGAGATAGATAGATAGATAGATAGATAGATTTTATTATCGTCCTCGGAGGTCAAATATGACCTATGGGACCAAAGTTACATGTGATGTAGTATGTGTATGGCTGATGAGTGCCTCTGGATGCTCCAAAATTGTAGTGATGAGAGTCGCAATGGAGAGCTCCATTAGCTTTGTCTATTCGAGTCTCAACCGTGCTCAGCCTCAGTCGTGCACTGTTTCCTTGCACCTTTCCAGCATTGTTGTCGAACCACATAGCTTTGTTGAGCCCTCTCCCTCGGATCAATGACGTCCTGCATTTTCTTTTTCCTTTCTTTTTTTTGAGTTTGTAAAAAGATCAATAAAACCTAAAGTGAAACCCAAGAGATTTTAGAACACAAGATTCATTCTTGTTGCTTTATTTTTGTTGGCTCAAAAAACACGCATCATATTAACCCTCCCCCTGTAACTAGAGGCATTCATGTCTCTAGTCTGATTCTTGAGGTTCATGCTCTGAAAGGCTTCCCAAGTTGTGGGTGGATTGCAGTTTAATTCTGCAAAAGTATGGCTACAACCTACAACCATTAACTCTAGTGTTGTGAACCTTTCTTCTGATGTCTTGTAGTTGGTAGCTACCATTCTCAAACTTCTCTTTCACCAAAAATGGGCCTTGCCACCTTGCCAAGAATTTACCATCATGCCAGTAATCAAAGCGATTGTCATACCTGAGAACCAAAGCCCCTTCACCTATGCCCTTGTTGGTCACCTTGTCATTGAATTGGAGCCTTCTTCTCTCAGCTTCCCTCGCATAATGTTCCACTGCCACTTCTTGATCCAGCTCCAACCTTTGTAGATCCAAGATGCGGCTCTTGGCTTTCTCACGCTGTGTCGTCTCTGTGCTAGTGGTCAGTACTCGCAAATTTGCTAGCTCCACTTCGATAGGCAAAAGGGCCTCTTGGCCAAACACCAAATGAAATGGGGTAAATCCAAGTAAAGTATTAAAAGAGGTGCCGTAGGCCCATAGGGCTGCACTCAAGTGCTTATCCCAATCCTTTGGATTTTGATGTACATGCTTGGTGATGATCTTGAAAATCATACCATTCACCTTTTCCACTAAGCCATTGCATTGTGGATAATAAGGAGTAGAGTGCCTTCTCTCGATCCCTAAGTGCTCCATAAGATTTCTGACTACTTCTCCCTTAAATCCTAGACTGCGGTCTGAAATGATCTCCAATGGCACACCAAACCTACAACATATGAATTCAAAAACAAACTTTCTGACTTCCTTGGCTGTGATCCTACTTGAAGGCATGGCCTCCGCCCACCTTGTCATGTAATCTCCACACCGACAATGATGTATTCCTTACCACTGTGTGTTCTAGGGAGTGGGCCTATTGCATCAATATACCAATGACGTATGCTCCACAAGCGTATTACCCTAGTCCTTATTCAGGTGGGGCCATGCCTAGTCACATGCCACATCCCGCATCGGCTGTGTTTATGCCAAGGCCAATGCGAACCCATGCTCCACCCATAATGCCACCAGTGCCCCCACCGCCTTACCTGCTCCTGTGGGTGATTTGGCTGCCTTTGCTCAGATCATTGGGCACTCGATTGCACAAAATATGCGTAATGCACCTGATAGGGAGCCTAGAAGTAAAGCAATTCAAGTAGCAAAGCTCACTCAAAAGTTTAATGGGGGCGAGGATGCTAGGAAACATATTCAAGTATTTGAACATGTGTGCGACTCCTTAACAGAACACAATGAGCTAAATAGGTGTAATGCCTTTAGCTTGACCTTGACTGGAAAAGCTGGAGACTGGTATAGGACTTTAAGACCTGAAGAGCACACTCATTACCCTACTCTCTGAAGATTGTTCCTAAAAGAATATGTACGAGAGGGAGGGCTTTGGGGAGTAGCATCTCAAATCCAAAAAGCCGAGCGTGAGGAAGGAGAGTCAGTGAGAGACTTTATCAGTCGCTTAAAACATCTAAACTCTCGCTGCACCCCAAATGAGCGATTCAATAATAATCAACTTCTTGATAGGTTTATTTGAGGGTTGCAACATGAAGAGATCTATAATGTCGTAGTCATTCGAGGCATTACTACTTGGGAAGATGTAACTGTGAATGCAATCCAGTTGGAGGATAATTTAATGATTGCAGGAAAGAAGGTTTCTTCGGAAGCCAAGTCTGTTAGCTCACAAGTATCTGGGCATGAGCCAATGACTATAAAGCCCATTGTTAAAGAGAAAAAGTTAGCAGACATGACCTTAGAGCATCACACCAAGGCTATTATGGCTATTCAAGAGGGTATGAAGGATAATCGTGCACCACCGAATAGTCACATGTATCCAAAAATGGGTGCAACAATGGTGCTCAGTTTGTTTGGGCCCGCATAGTACGAGTGAATGTCCCACATTTAGGGCTAAATTCAATGGATATTGCAAGACGTGTGGTAAGTATGGGCATCAATCTAAGGATTGCCTAACACTGAAATGCATGCTAGCGAGTAGGCCCCCTACGACTTGGACAAATAAACCTCAAGTGCCTGCATTAATGCCTGCTCCACCTACTGAGAAAACACCATCTCATTTAGTCTCGAGACCCCAAAATGCTATCCAACCAATTCCTTTACCAACTCAAATGCTAGGACCACAACCTCCACATCCAAGAGTTACCCCAATGAACCAGGTGGGGTGTGATTTGTCTAGTACATGTGATTATAATGATGACGTAGATCCGTTCATTCTGTATGAACTTGATACATTTGACATGGTTCCTCACTATTACATGGAAGATCCTTTTGGACAAGTACGACCGGTCTATCAAACGTTTGCTTTTGCTCCAAGGGCACAAAATATCAATAGTTTTGCCAAGAGACCACCTCTTCAATGCTACGATTGTGGTGGACCACATCGTGTAGCGGAGTGTCCAAATAGATTACAAACAAATGCTACCCTAGCGCAAGCCAATCACGAGAGCTCATTTGTAATGCCAATACTGACCTGTAATCGGTGTGGTGTAGACCATTTGATTGCAAAATGTCCACATAACCTGAGTGCACCCAAGATTACACCCTTGAACTTGCTTGAGGTTGCGCCCCAAACAACTCCAGTTACGCCAGTGAATATACTCACACTTTCTATGCTTCAAAATCAAAACTATGTCCTTGAAGAGAGAGATGCTGCATCAATTGGCCAAGAAAAGAAGAAGAAAACACGAAGGAAGAAATCAGTCAAGGCTACAAATTCAGATCCAAGCTCAAAGACTAACATTGGGATAGGAGATGACCCCGTATATCTGAATGACCGCGATGATGACTATGATTCAGTTGAAACCATCGCAACTAAACCCGCCACCATAAGTGAAACAACTAAAGGGGAGGATAACAACAAGGGATCAAGCAACGATACAATTCAAGGACATCAAAAGGAAAATATGCCTCCGCCCCCAAAAAAGAAGGTGTCTTCACTTCCCAGACAGAATAAGAACTCCCAAGAGAATCCACAAGGGTTAAACCCCAAGAAAACCAATAAGACGATAGGAACATATCCAAACCCCGTGGAGGAGATTGAACAAGCCAAACACTTCAGAAATTTAGTGGAAGAGACACAAAGAAATCTAGAGCCCGAAACTAAGCAGATCAGAATTACCGATACCGTGTTTCCCACGCAGATCCATCCTCATAAGGAACAAAAACCCTTAGCCATACCTAGTATCATCCAAGAGGGAAGTCAAGGTAAGTCATCACAAACTGGGCAACCACCTGATCTATTTGCGAGGATGTTTAGTGAGGAAATACATGACCCCGTTGAAGAAGTAGAGATCCGCTCTCCACTAGTTCTCGATGCCAGACAAGAATCTCAAAAGGTCCCATTGAACATTTCCAAATTGATGGATTTCATGTCTTCTGAAGTAAGGACCACAATCATGTCTAAGTTGGATGGAGCTCCTGAACTATGCTCAGCGCTTTGTGCATTCCTTAATGGAGAACTCCAAGCTGGATTACCGCAGTTTGCACAAATGCATAGGCCTGACTAGGAAGTAAATGATGAGGAACTGCTAGTGCCACAACCTGACCTAGAGGGACACGAGTCTGTAGTTGAGGTACCTGTCAATGAGTTGGGTCAATACTTTGAAGGTGATGAGTCTAATGCCACTCTACCCATCACTACTAAGGGGTTAACTGTAAAGGGAATCCTTGATGGTGGTGCAGGAGTTAGCATTGTTACTAAGAATTTTTGGGAATCCATGGGAAGACCTCGTCTTGGAGTTACAAACATTGTAGTAAAGATGGCAAATGGAACCATTGCTAAGCCTATTGGGATACTGAAGGATCTTAAGATCAAGGTTCTTGGACACAGGGTACAACATACCTTCATTGTCATGGACTTTTCTAAGCATCGTATGTCATACGAGATGATCTTAGGACGACCCTTCATGAGAGAAGCAAAAATGGTGTACGACTGGTCAAAAAACCATGTCTATCTACAATTCCAGGAATCTGTCATTCGAGTGGACCTTGTGACTGGCAAAGTGCATCCTCTTGGCAGTAGAGCCATCATTGATAATCGCTCTGATACCACAGTTAACTCAGCACCACTACAATATTGTTATACTTGTAGGGAGGAGACAGATACTGAGCAAAACTCTCCCTATATGGATGTGTTACCTGGCATGACTGAGTCGGATAATGTCCAGTAGGTACACTTAGCGGCCACTATAGATACCTGGGGAACTAGAGGAACAATCTTTGTAACACCTGAGGGGGCTGAAGTACCAACCTCACAATTGGTGCCCATAAACATGTTAAGTATACCACATGTGCTCTCTCAAGATATACGGGATGAAGCCATGAGTACCCTTGGTGTTACACGAGCATTCTTTGTGGAGACTAATGAGGATCCTTTGGATTTTGATTCACCTCTATGATACCCAATTGAATTGAATAGTCCATATGGAAAGGTATTATACAATGCATTACTAGACACAGGCGCTAGACATAATTTATTATCGTATGGCGTGTGGTGTCAACTAGGAAATCCTACCTTATTGGATAGCACCATAAAATTCAAGGGTATCAATAAGAAAACCACTAAAGTGTTGGGCATCTTGAATGCTCCTGTCTCTTATGAGCATGGGGTGGTTGTGCAAGACTTTTTGGTCATGCCTACTGGTAGTATGGAAGGCAACATCAACCTAGGAAGAATGTGGATGTCAGAAACTAAGTGCATAATTGATTGGGAGACTCGATGTATCACAACAAAAAACCCAACTCTGAGCCTTACTGCTCTAGAGACAAAGCCCGAGTCATCATGATATTGTGCCTATGCAAACAATTGACACTCCCCAACCACATGTGCTTAAAACAAGCTCCATTGATTTTGCTCCGTCAAAGGTTTCAACCTCTACGATTGACACCACCAGTGTTACCCCAAGGGTTGCTCCTACTGGGAAACAAGTTACGTATGAATGGGTTCCCAAGGTTCCACTGATTCCTTCTCCATCTACTTCAAAGAGGAAGCCTTGGAGAAAGGGCAACCATAAACGCAATCCTCAGAATACCTTATGGTGGGTACCTAAAGTTTTGCTTGAAGCCTAGGGCTACTATGATGGAAATTGTCACATTTGGGTTCCTAAACGTTTCTTGAATCATTCTCCATCACCTGTGAGAGATTTCCCATCCACTCCTCCATTGCCAATTCTTGTGGATGACCGGGGTAAGGGAAAGATAGTTGAAAATGATAAATTTGACTTTAAGTCTGTGTAGACACCTACCATTCCTCCATCATATCTCTTGTTCTCAGAAAGAGGTGAGTCATCCAAAGCTTCTGGTTCTTCATTAAGTTCATCATGTGATGTCGAAGCTTCTACACCATCACTTTATACCAATGTACATTCTTCAGAGAACCTAGTACAACCTACGTCACCCATTGTAAATTTTCCACCCTCAGATTCACCATTTCATATTCGTTCTTGGGAGAGTACCTTACCACCGTTGCAACTTGATGTTTCACCTAGCGTGATTCCAACATTGCTGCCCCATTCACCACTTGTTCCCGATTGGACCAATTGGTTTAAACGAGTGAAAACATCTTTTCAAAAGGTATGATATACCCGAGGAAGGGGGGAGTGCTTACTTGTCATTCAATTGCTACTCTCTACATCTTCCTTCCCTGACCTTTGAATTTTTTGATTCACGGGATTTTATCTGTACAGCTTATAGTAACTCATCTATTTGAGTTGAAAGAAAACAAAAAAACAGTAAAAGAGCAAGAGTACTTATTCAATGAGAGTGCACCCTACCATCCTGAATCATTGCCCCGACACCCCACTAGTGTCTAGATGCATTCACTAATGTGCCTTTTGGAGGTGTGTAGTGCTTGTGGTGATTTTTTATGCAGTGTTGGTGACTGTGGCATTGGCTCCAAAGGTAGCTATGTGCGCGATCCATCGGCTTACCAGGTGTACTTCTTTCTATTTTTTTGACCTTCCACATTTTAATGTTGTTGCATGGTTGTCATTGTAGTATGCTAGAAGTGCATTGAAATTATGGTGTGTTACTTGTTGCCAGTGTAGATGCTCACAGGTTTTAGACCTAGTACCTTGTTGTGCTTCATTCACGACGAGTTTAGTCTTATTAGTATAAGTAGGTATAATGGCTTTCGGCTAAAATCTAGTAACTTTATTTGCTGGCCTTGATTGGTAAATTGTTCATTAATGTTATTTGACTTAGCTATGCTTTAGGGTAGGAGTGTCTAGTTCATCTCTAGTAGCTCCCGCATAAGTTGTGAATAAAGGAAAGGAAGTAAAAATGCCTGAGATTTGTGCTTAAGCTGGTATTAGAGTCCTCGAGGCTCCCAGCTACTATTGGCATAATCATTCACTTTGCATTGCCTAGCTAGTATTAGAGGCCTAGAGTGTCCTAGCTATCTCTCGGGTGCTCAATGAGCTCGCCCAACTGAGTTTGGCACATATGTCCAAAAAGCGAAAAACAAAAGGGACAAAACGAAAAAGAAAAAAAAATAAGAAGAAAAAGCAAAAGGACAAAAAGAGTGAATAAAAGAAAAGAAAATCTTCCTTGTGCTTCATGTTATCACTCTTATGTGTGTTTTGCCATTGATGGTTAGTTCTCAGAAACCGATGAGCATTACTAGGTTTGACTCTTATTAATGGACCATTTTCAATTGTGTTAGTCAATCGAGTACTTGTTTTAGCCCTAGATCATGCTTACTTTTCTTTGAGGCGCTCTAATAAGGCCTTAACTTGGGTTAATGAACCATTACATAGGTACTACTTTTTTATTCTACATTGGCAACGTAACACATCCTGATTTCTTGCATTCCATAGTTTCCAATGTCTGCATGTCACCTCTTGCACTTCCTCACATGCTGCACTTGTGCTTTCACCTTTTCTTGTGTTTCTTCTTGTGCTGAAGGTCCTCTTCTATGGAGCCATACAATCGACTGTTGCTGTGCACATTCATAGCTTCCGACGATGGAATCTACATCAGGAAGGGGGGCATGTTAACCTGTGAGATGGACATTTACATAATTTTTTAGAGTCATGGGCTAGGCTTGTCGGTCCCATTAGATGCTTTGGACGATCATGGATTGTATTTGGGAGATGCACCTCAACTTTATTATTTTTAGGGTTTGAGTTAGGTTTGGCAGCCCAAGTGTGGACGCCCAAAACAGCCAAGTATTATATAAGTCAATGTAACCCTAAAAATACCTCATTCTCCCATAAGCTAATACAAGGTGCTCTTGCTCTATTCTCATTCTCTACTCGCGTAGGCATATTCGTGTGTGTGTGTGTGTGTGTGTGTGTGTGTGTGTGTGTGTGTGTGTGTGTGTGTGTGTGTGTGTGTGTGTGTGTGTGTGTGTGTGTGAGAGAGAGAGAGAGAGAGAGAGAGAGAGTATGTGCGGTGGCGATCGAGCTCTTGTGTGTGCGGCGGCGGCGAGGTGGTTGAGAGGTGGCGACGCTTGCTCCTTCTTCTTCATCGCGCAAGGATCCTTCACGACGATAGCTTGAGCGGTGAGTGACACACCTAGTTCTCTTTGACGCTTGCTTCTTCCGGGTTGTTGTGTGTTTGCATCCTTCGTGGCTCACACATGGTGTAGGAGGCAAGTCCCTTGCATTGACGTACGGCAGAGCGTATTACATACTAACCAGAAAAGTAGACTTGCCACAACTTGTAGGGCCCATATCTGCCACGTATTGATTCTCCCAGGGCCAGAGCACTGCAAGCTTCTGATGAAGGTCATGCCATGTTAGCTCCACGACCTCCAAACTAGACATGCATGCGCTCATGGGAGGGTTGTTGCGGCTGCTTACACTGGCTTCATAATAGTTGTTAAGGATAGTGACTATGCTTTGGAAAAGCCGTACCATATCGTTGGAAATGTGTTAACCCTCACGGCTCACGGACACCCCATCACCTACGACGGACGTGTATTATGTATTTGGTAGAGTCAGGTACCGGGCTTGTCGGACCAATAGGAAAAGGGTAAGAGTGATCGCCGATGAGAGGCGCACTCTAACTGGGACATTCAAGGGATTAGTTGGCTAAGCATGGGCGCCCAAGTGTGAATGGGGTGAGCTCATATAAAAGCCAACTAAACCTAAAATTCACTCATTCTCTCATTTGTGCAATAGAAGAGTGCTCTTGCTCCATCTCCATCTCCATCTTCTTCTTCTTCACCTCCTCGTGTGCGTGTGTATGTGAGAGAGAGAGAGAGGGAGAGTGTGTGTGCGATCGAGCATTACGAAGGCATGACAGCGGCAAAGCGGTTGAGCGCAGCACGACTGCAGCTTCTTGTTCACCGCGGCGAGGAATCCACCACGAAGGCGAGCGTAGAGCGGTGAGTGACACACCCTTTGCTCTCTTGAGCTTGCTAGATTAGTCTTGTTGTGTGCTTGGAGCCATTTGTGGCTCACACATGGTGTATCGGCAAGTCCCTTGCTTCGACAGTGCGGCAAGGAGCGCACATTTTTGGCGCCGTTGCCGGGGAATCGCCCTGCACTAAGCCCAAGAGGCACTTTGTGCTTCTCCTATGAGTTGTTTGTAGTAGGAAAGAAGAGGAAGAGGAAGAGGAATGAGTTGTTTTTCTGTAAGTTGTTAATTTCTGTGTTGTCTGCAAGTTTCGTGATTTCTGCATAATGTTGTGTTTTCTGTTTGCACACAGTATTTTCTGCATAATGTTGTGTTTTCTGTTTGCACACAGTATTTGCACAATTAGTAGTCGTTAGCTTGTTTGTAGTGAATGAATAAGTAGGAAGGCAGTTAGCAATTTCTGTTTGCACACAGTCTGTACACAGTTTTCTGTCAAGGTTTGGCTGCACATAGTCTTTGCACAGCAAGGTAGTGAGAGAGGAAGTAGGTGGACAGTTAGCTCACTGTCAGCAAGCAGTTAACAGATTAGTCAGTGGTAAGCAGCACTGTTAATAAGTAGATAAGGTAGTGAGTTGTATGTGAGCTGTTGACTGGGAGGTTAGGTAGGTGAGA
This sequence comes from Adiantum capillus-veneris, assembly GCF_014529385.1. NCBI lineage: Eukaryota > Viridiplantae > Streptophyta > Polypodiopsida > Polypodiales > Pteridaceae > Adiantum > Adiantum capillus-veneris. Next base: position 117,227,268 of record NC_140943.1, read on the forward strand.
GTGTGTGTGGCCAAGAAAGGGTCAGCTAAACCGCGCGTGGCCATCGCCTTTAAAAAAAAAAAACGAAAACATTTAAGCGTGAGTGACTGGGGGGCTACACTAAAATTTTGATCGGGATCGGGATCATTTGCCCAAGCCCAAGCCCAAGCCCAGGCCCAGGCTTTAGTCCTCAGTCTTATGATATATACTAGACTCACTCTTATATATATACCCTACCCCCTCAAGAGGGAATGAGAGCATGTGGGGCAAGTCCTCCACTCTCCTCCCTTCTCTTCCCACTTGCACCCTTAGACTTTCTAATTTGGGCCTAGTTCCCTACTAGAAATTGACGGTTTTAGGGATTCCGAGGGCATAAAGTGACCAAACGGAGGGCTGTAAAGCACGGCACGTCCCTCTGGCCGAGACGCTTGTTTTGAGCTATCATACGTTCTATTCTATAGCTGGGTCAGAAAAAAAGGACCAAAAAATCAAAAAATAAATAAATAAGAAAAGACTTGGGTTGCAAAACACCCAAAATTACTAGGTGAGCAGCCTTCACAGGCCCTCACTGAAACTTCTAGGGGATCCAAGTCATATGAACCTACGCTCTGGACGAGTGTTAGAGCACGAGCATATTGGTAGTGCCTCCATTTACGCGGGCACCCATTATTCCTCCACCCTAGGTTCTGGACCTTCGGTCGGGTCTCAAGGTAGCGCGACCCAAGATCCTCATATCGCGTCTAGTGATTCTTCCTCTGACTACGAATTCATGGAGGGGTATCCTACACAAAACCCTGATAGTTCAAGTCAAGACATGCATTCCATGGGCCCACGGCCTGGGTCCAGCGTGTTTAGCCGCTTAAAAGAGACCCTTGGTAGAGCTACTCGCTCCGAACATGCGGTTAATGAAATAAATGAAGGGAGTGGGGAAGTAAATTCGTCATTCATGCCTAAAATGGACCCTATGCTTCTTGAGAGTGTGCATGTGAATGTTCCATCCACTGCACCTCCTGATCCTTTAGGACTATCTCCCTCTGAGGTTTTACTACCCGATGGTAGGAGTCTTGCCGAAGTACAAGAGATCGAACGCTATATGCAAGCAACAAGGGAGAGGGAAATTGAGAACCTACGAAGGCTAGAACAAAGTCGAGCCCTGAAAGCAAAGGCTCCTATGACAACAATCATGCCAGCCGAGCAACCGAGTGCTCCCAAGGTAGCAGTCACGGAGGGGCAAGCTATGGGGAGCAATAATGCTTCCACTTCAAGGGAAACCTCCAGCACGCCAGGCCTAGATGGGATATTCCTAAACGAAAATTGGGAGTATGACCTACAAGAAGAAGATTTAATTGATCGGTACACAGGACACACCTATCATGTGGGTTGGTTAGATGTTCTACAATCCACATCGGGTGCTACTAGCATAGATGAGCAACAACAGAAAGTCTGTGATGTCCTCCATAGGATTGTCGAGTTAGAAAGACATAACACAGGGATCAACATGCCTTCAACAGGCCTAATGAGATTCTTGGATACGGGAAAGGCCAACCAACCAACCTTGTCAAAAATGGAGACTCCCTCAGTGAGCCCCATTGATCCTCCATATGTTGTTTCGCCAGGAGCCTCAGTACAATCTGAGCCCACAAGTGGAGATTTGGCAGTATTTGCTCAAACTATCGGTCGCTCTATTGCGGAAAACATGCGCAGTGCACCTGATAGAGAGCCTAGGAGCAAGGCAGTTCAAGTAGCTAAGCTCACATAGAAATTCAGTGGAGACGGAGATGCTAGAAAGCATATGGAAGTCTTTGAACATGTGTGCGATTCCTTGGAAGAGCACAATGAGCTACATAAGTGTAAGGCTTTGAGTTTGACCCTAAGCGGAAAGGCTGGAGATTGGTATAGAACCTTAAGAGTAGAAGAGAAAACGATCTACTCTATTCTTAGGAGACTGTTCTTAAAATAATAAATACGAGAGGGAGTACTTTGGGGTGTAGCCTCTCAGCTCCAGAAAGCCCAACGAGAAGAAGGTGAATCCGTGAGAGACTTCATTAGTCGCCTAAAGAATTTGAATTCTCGATGCAATCCAAACGAGCGATTCAACAACAACCAATTGCTCGATAGATTCATTAGGGGACTACGACATGAAAGTATCTATAATGGCCTAGTCATTAGAGGTATCACTACTTGGGAAGCAGTCACCATGAATGCAATCCAATTGGAGGATAATTTAATGCTTGCAAGAGAAAGAGTGTCTGCCGAGCCGAAGTCAAGTAGCTCGCAAGCATCAGGGCATGAGCAATGAAGATAAAGCCAATCGTGAAAGAGCAAACGATATCTGAGATGACTTTGGAAGATCTCACCAAGGCCATCCAAGAAAGCCTTAGGGGTAATCGTGCTCCACAAAACACTCATATGTATCCAAGAAGGGAGCAACAATGGCGCTCAATTTGCTTCGGCCCACATACTACGAGTGAATGCCCTACTTTCAGAGTAAAGTTTAACGGGACTTGTAACGCGTGTGGTAGGTATAGCCATCAAGCGAAGGATTGCCTAATGCTTAAACGCATCATGGAAAATAGACCGCCTATAGCTTGGGCAGACTCACCTCGAGTTCCTGCATTGATGCCTACCACACCCATGGAGCAACAGTTGCCATTACAGCACATGGTCCCTAGAACCCAAAATGTGGTCCAAACCACACCATTGCCACCTCCAGTGCTAGGACCGTAACCCCCTCATCCAAGAGTTACACCTATGAACCAAATAGGTTGCGAGTCATCTAGTACTTATGTAGATTGCGAAGGGGACATAGACCCTAGTATCACCTATGGAGTCGACATGCTTGAGGAGTGTCCCATGTACTATATGGAAGACCATTGGGGACAAATCAACCCGGTATATCAAGCTACTGCGCTAGCAGCAAGAGGCCAAAACATTAATAGTTTTGCAAGGAGACCACCTCTTCAGTGCTACGAATGTGGTGGACCACATCCAGTAGCTAAGTGCCCCATTAGAATGCAAAAGAATGCTGCACTAATGCAAACAAGTCAAGGGAGTGCATTGGCAATGCCAATACTCATTTGTAATTGTTGTGGCATAGATCATTTGATCCCACAGTGTCCTAACAATCCAAACGCACCGAAAATCACACCATTGAACTTAATAACACTAGGTTGGTAATGGGACACTTTTATGTCTTGTTAAGTGACCATTTTCCTTGAATTATGTCAAGAGTTTCAAAATGGATTTTGAGGTGCTATCTGTCTAGAAAGTTGTCTCATGAGCTGAAAAAAACTCGACATTTTTTTGGAATATCAATTCCATCTTTAACCTTGTCCTTGCACAACATTTCACAACCTAAACTTTGTGAAAAATTGGGTGCTGTTTTTGGCTTTTTGCAACTATACCACTCTAGAATTCATGTTTGTGAGGTCTATAATGCTAGAGAACTATCTTTAGTAGTCCTCAACATGTCCTGATGCTTCTAGGGAGAAATAAATGTTAAAGTTGTAAGTTATGACCAAATTACAAAAATTGTCAAATCCTGTTTTTTAGCCAATTTTAGCTCTTCTATGATTTTTTTGGTGGCTTTCATGATATCCAAATACAGTTTTGATTAACATAAAGCTATTATTCCTTGAGTTTTGGGGCACCTAATACCCTATTTTGCATAGTAGACAACGATGGTTGATTTTTTCAATTATAGAAGAAAACGAAACATTTTATTATATCAAGTATAGCTTTTTCAATATTGTTAGTTTCTTGTGACAACTACATGCATTTTGTAGGTAGTAACCATATCTAGTCATAAGGATCAAATTTGGCTAGATATTGAATAGTTTCTATGGGATTCTACAACTCATAATGTTGAACCCAGTTTTTTCATGTTTGCTGTATTTAGCACTTCATCTTTGTCCCCAAGATTCCCCTTGGTAAGAGATGTATTATTCTTTTGACATGCTCCATGGCTCCTTATGAACCTAAAGGACAATAGGGAACTAAGAAAACATGCATATATTATTTTTATTGAGCGTGGCTATAGAAACTTTGATGATAGGTTTGCAAAATGGTAAAAATTCAACTTTTTTTTACCTATTTCTTTTGGCAAAACAAAAAATAGTGAGTGAGAAGCAAACATATGTTTTGATCACCAACCCATTGAAGTTAACTAGGTAATTTATCTCAAGTCCTACAAAAATCCCTAATCTTATTTATATGCAACAAAACGTAAGAAATGACTGTTTTGATGAAAATGTAATGGTCCATCAACTTTGGAGGCTTGGTGTGACCAAAAGATGAGAAATTTTACAAGTTTCTTATTTTTTCCATGTCTAGTAGGCCTTGAACTATAACCTCATGAATGGATTTTACAAAATGAGTGGGTCTACTATGGTTTTGGAGGTTTTTTTCAAAACCCTGAAAGGACACTTTTATGTCCTGTTAGGTTACCAACCTAGTGTTAATAGAGATTGTTGATGGGACACCACCAACTATAAACATAGCACCAGTGAATGCACTCACACGGTCGATGCTCCAAAAGCGAAATTACATCCTCGAAGAGAGAGAGATGCTGCATCCATTGGCCGAGCAAGAAAGAAGAAAACACGAAGAAAGAAATCCCTTAATGCTTCTAGCTCAAAACCTAGTTCAAAGACTAACATAGGGACAAGAGAGGATCCCGTGTATATGAATGACCCTGAGGATGACTCAAATTTGATAGAGACCACGGAGACCAAAACTATTACTACAAAGGAAAAAGCCAGTGAGGAGGATCACGAGAGGGAATTACGACGAACACCAAAAGAGTATTTAAAGTTAAACCACCCAGTTGCGAACCCCCAAGATAAGCCACGAGAGACGAAAAATGAGGATTGCAAGAGAAAGATTGGAACCTATCCAAACCCAACAACGGAAATTGAACGAGTCCAACAACTGAGGGGTTTGGTGGAAGAAACTCAACGAACATTAGAACCTGAACCCAAACATATCCAGATGTCGGACATAGTGTTTCCCACACAAGTTCAACCTCACAAGAACTACAGGCCGTTAGCTATACCCAGTATCATTCGGGAAGAGAGTGAGGGTAGGACATTTGAAAGTGGACACACACCTTTCCTACTAGAGAGAATGTTTGGTGAGGGAATGCCCGACCCCCTTGAGAAAGTGGAGATTCCATCTTCACCATTCTCTTGTCAGGGTCCTACGTCCCACAAGATGCCATTAAATGTTGCCAAATTGATGGATTTCATGTCTTCAGAAGTTAGAACCACCATCATGTCCAAACTATATAAAGACCCCGAGCTAGTCTCAGCTCTTCGAGCCTTCCTCAATGGAGAATTACAGGCCGGATTACCACAGTTTGCACATATGAACAAACCTGACTCGGTAATGAATAATGAGGAACCTTTAGCACCACCATATGACCTAGCGGGACATGAATCTATAATTGAAGTACCCGTTAACAAGTTGGGGCAATACTTTGAAGGTGATGAATCTAATACTACTCTACCAATCACTACTAAAGGATTAAATATAAAGGGGGTCCTTGACGGTGGTGCAGGAGTCAGCATGGTGACAAAGAGTTGTTGGGAGTCTATGGGGCGACCTCACCTTGAAGCCACAAGCGTAGTGGTAAAAATGTCTAATGGATCTATTGTTACGCCTATTGGAATGCTAAAGGATCTCAGGATCAAAGTCTTGGGACACAAGGTAAGGCATACTTTCATTGTTATGGATTTTTCCAAGCATCCTATGTCATTTGAGATGATCTTAGGGCGTCCATTCATGAGGGAAGCAAAAATGGTGCATGACTGGTCCAAAAACCACGTCTATTTACAGTTCCAAGACTCTGTCATTCGAGTTGATCTTTTAAGTGGTCGAACGCATCCTCTAGGAAATAATTCATCATTGATAATCGATCAGACACAACAATTCACTCAGCTCCATTACAGTATTGTTACACGTGTAACGAAGACACGGATATTGGGGAGAACTCTCCTTATATGGATATCCTACCTGGGATGACTGAGTCAGACAATGTGGATTAGGTCCACCTAGCAGCAACCATAGACACTTGGGGAAATAGGGGGACGACCTCGGTAACACCTGAGGGGGATGAAATGCATGTACCCTTAAATATGCTACAAGCAATGCATATAGCTTCTGACAAGACTCATCCTAATGTAACGAAGAAAACATACAAGTGGGTCCCTAAAGCTTCTTTAGTGACCATAGCTAGTGCTAAAAAACAGAAGCCTTGTAAGAAACGTACTACTCGCTCCAAGAAAAGTAAGAAAATGTTGCGATGGATCCCTAAACGACTATTGCAAGCCCAAGGCTACTATCAAGGAAATGATCAAATCTGGGTGCCAAAACGTAGATTGTGCTCTTACCTATCACCTGACCCATGTGAGCCCAATCTCGTAGCTCGAAAACGAATCAATTATAGTGGAAAGAAAAAAATCACAGAATGCTACACACCCGCTCCCAAGCTAGTTTGGGTACCAAAGAAAGAACGATTTGTTCCACCTAGCTCAGGAAGGGGGGAGTCCCATGAAGCTTCTAGCTCCTCATGTAATGCATCCGTAGAGGTAAAAGCTTCTCCAAAGCCTCCACCTACAATAGTGGACCTCCATAAAGCTACAAAGGAATCCACACCTCCGAGTGTTCAAGAATCACCTGATGAACTACTTCAAGTTCGATCTTGGGAGAGTACCTTACCACCCTTGCAACTCAACGAGGTGCCTAAGGTAATAGAAAACTACTGGCAAAAATCTCCACCTATTACCAACTGGAAAAATTGGTTTCAAAGGGTGACAAGCTCATTTCAAACGGTATGATCTACCCAAGGAAGGGGGGAGTGTTGGCTGACAGTCATCATTCATTTGTTTCCCTCTCAACCTTTTTCCCTGACCTCTCAATCACCAATCTTAGGGAATGTACATATAAAGCCTTATACTCACAAAAAACAAAAAAATAAAGAGCAAGAGCAATTAGCAAACGAGTATGCACAATAAAAGTCAAAACATTGACCCAGACGTACACATTTACATCCGGTACACTGAAACAGAAACCTATGTCATGAAACACCTTTGATCCTCATCCCTTGAGTGATGGAGGGTAGGTAAGATTAGTACGATAGGAGTGTTTCTGTTTTAGAGTTTAGTGATTAGCAAAGTTCTCTTTTCCCACTAATGTGCCTCCTAGAGGTATTCCTTTTGTTTCCTAGTGTGTACAAGAGCATGTTGCTATTGGTAGGATTTGGACCTTCATGGAATCTTTATCTCAAATCAAGCGCGACCATCGACACAAACAGGTGTTTCTTGTCCATTAGCATTGCCCCTTATCTTTTTTGCATCTATGATTGTCAGCTTTAATTGTGATTGGTAGCCTAATATTCATCGCATTTGCTTAGTATCAAACATTTAATTCAATGTAATTTTTTGTCATAATCACTTGTCTAGGTTTAAAAATCAAGCAGTCCGACAAACTAGTTTGACCAAGTTAGGTGTTAGAAATCTTATCTTAATACCATGGGGAATTCCTTCCTAATAATCAATGGTTACTTAGGTTCTTAATCCGATTTAGGCAGCATTGTGTGAAATGTACTAGGGCTGTCTAGAGGGCTTGACCCTATTGACCTTTAGCTTAAGTATTATAAAGGGAGTTTACTAGTGTGATGAGCCTAGGGAGGTGTATCAGTGTTATATGACCCCCCAAAGTTACAAAATTAAAATGCTGAAAAAGAACAAACAAAAAATCAAAGTGCCACACTGTAAAATCTTAAGTTGGAAGAGAAATCTCAGCTTGATTTGGTACTTCACTCACATGTATTGCCTATGGTACTAGAGCCCTAGAGGTTCCAAGTATGGGTGCTTTTACTTGAAAAGCAAAAAACCCAAGGCATACAAAATAAGCACACACATCAAAATTGAATCACTGTGAAAAGACTTTGGGGGGTCAAAGAAAAAGTAATCAGTCAGGCGATGATTTCATGAGAAATTCCTTTTATGGTAGCTTAACTACAAGGTCTTCTAGATATAGCCTCTAGTCAGCCCTCGAACATGAATACTTGGCTCTCGCGATTAAACAACTTAATTGACCACAGAAAATTAAGAAGCTTACCCATGGTATTAATATTCGATCTCTATTGCCTTTCGACCGTCAAATTAGCGACCCCAGACTTGTTTAATTTTTTACCTTTACATCTGTTTATGCATTTGATTACATTGCAATTTAATGTTCATTGCTGACAAATTGTTTGAAATTCTTTTACCAATCAATTTGTCTACCTAAAACTGCATATGCTTTTTAATCACTTATAAGAATGCAATTACTGTGCCAATGTTGTTTGATTTTGCAGTGACTGAAGAAGGCTAAGGACATTCATCTCAAATGCTCTTCCACCTCGACGAACGAGGTTCAACTCGATAGCTTCCGAGGACGGAATGTACATCAGGAAGGGGGGCATGTTAACCCTCACGGCTCACGGACACCCCATCACCTACGATGGACGTGTATTATGTATTTGGTAGAGTCAGGTACCGGGCTTGTCGGACCAATAGGAAAAGGGTAAGAGTGATCTCCGATGAGAGGCGCACTCTAACTGGGACATTCAAGGGATTAGTTGGCTAAGCATGGGCGCCCAAGTGTGAATGGGGTGAGCTCATATAAAAGCCAACTAAACCTAAAATTCACTCATTCTCTCATTTGTGCACTAGAAGAGTGCTCTTGCTCCATCTCCATCTCCATCTTTTTCTTCTTCACCTCCTCGTGTGTGTGTGTATGTGAGAGAGAGAGAGAGAGAGAGAGAGAGAGAGAAAGGGAGAGTGTGTGTGCGATCGAGCATTACGAAGGCACGACGGAGGCGAAGCGGTTGAGCGCGGCACGACTGCAACTTCTTCTTCACCGCGGCGAGGAATCCACCAGGAAGGCGAGCGTAGAGCGGTGAGTGACACACCCTTTGCTCTCTTGAGCTTGCTAGATTAGTCTTGTTGTGTGCTTGGAGCCATTTGTGGCTCGCACACGGTGTATCGGCAAGTCCCTTGCTTCGACAGTGCGGCAAGGAGCGCACAAAATGGTCAAAAAAGACAACTGTGGGAAGGAGGTAGAGGCCATGGCTGCTTGGGGATGAAGTGACTGTTGCTGTGTCAGGAAGGAATACACCTCGAAGAGGCGGAACCGTGACGAGGGGGAGGAAGTATATGTACTTGCTATGGATAGTTTTGGGCAACCAGAAATGTGCTCTTGAAAAATCTCTACAACTCATTGAAAGTGTGTTTCTGCCTTGCAAAGAACAATAATGTTTCTTTGTATGTCATGTTAGTGAAAGAAAGAGGTGTAATTTATGAGAGTGGCAAAAACTGTAAGGGTACCAACAATTGTGCAAATAAAGCCACTCAGAAAATATCAAAACTAAGGTTTGAAATTTTTAAGACACATAAGAGAGGGTGGGGACTAAGATGTCAAGACATCATTCCGGCTAGAACCTTCGTGTGTGAGTATACATGGCAGCTTGTTCATGACATCACTTCATTGCCAAGCAGAGATTACCTTCTAGATTCTAGCATGTTGTCCTCCCACAATCCTAGATGGGGAGATGTCTCAAGCCTCCTTAACACGTAAGAGTCTGCCAAAGCTCGTAATAATGAAACTTTGCTGAAGGACAACTGAAGCTAGCAACAACAACCGACCAACTAAAGGTAATGAATTCTTCAAGTGGCGCAATTACAATATCTAAAACAAAAAAGTCCCTCCAACACTGGAGGAGAAGCATAAAGTATCCCTCCAACACTGGAGGAGAAAACAAGTATATGAGGGAAGGGCACTTTCCCTACGGTTTATGGAAATTGGGTGAGGATGGTGCCACCTCCCCGCCATACGCACGTATGGTTTTTTCTTTTTTTTCGGGCACAAGCATCCCATGCACCTAAGGCATCCCTTTGCATCTACTATCTATATAATTTGAAAATATTTTTACTTAAAACATCGACTAACTACTAATTTCAATCATGTCGCGAGGTCATTGAGGCTTTGATGTAGCTTCAAGGAGAGATGGTAAAAATTCTCGAGATTAAGCAACGACATGATATTCAAGGTACATACCAATACTTCATATTTTGGATTCTTTTTGGCATACCTACCCTATGCGTTTAGGCTCCAAATATAGGTCAGTTCTCTCTTTTTTCTTTCACGTCAATTCTTCCTTTTCCTTTCTTAAAGCTCTCTCTCTCTCTCTCTCTCTCTCTCTCTCTCTCTCTCTCTCTCTTCTCTCTCTCTCTCTCTCTCTCTCACACACACACACACACACACACACACACACAAGGGATTTTTAGAACATTAATGAGTTTTCTTCTTTCACACACAAAGTGCACCTCTCTCTCTCTCTCTCTCTCTCTCTCTCTCTCTCTCTCTCTCTCTCTCTCTCTCTCTCTCTCTCTCTCTCTCTCTCACACACACACACACACACACACACACACACACACACACGTGCAAACACACATGCATCCAAGGCAAGCCCGTATCCATTGTGAGCTCGTCACCTCGCTAGATTTCAAAACCCTCCAAAAACAATCAAGGCACACTAGTTACCATCTCTTTGCAGTATGGTGCCCCGGCTGGTTCTGGGTTTGATTTGTTAAAGAAGAATCTCTTAAAGATTCTCTTTCTTTTTGTCTTTGAGAAAAAGAAAAAGGGGGCGGGTGGGGCTCAGAAGGTTGTTAGAAGAACGAGAGAGAGAGAGTTTCCTTGTGCGCACTTGCATTGCTCAAGTGATCAGATGCATGGCCATGCAACCCATTGGGGGTCTCTCTCTCTCTCTCTCTCTCTCTCTCTCTCTCTCTCTCTCTCTCTCTCTCTCTCTCTCTCTCTCTCTCTCTCTCTCTCTCTCTCTCTCTCTCTCCCTCCCGTGATCGCTCGAATAAGGACGCAGAGCTACCCTCGTATCTCTTGACTGTCCTACATGCTTGCTCGCTGTCTTGCTTACTTGGATAAGAACTTGCTAGAGCTACCATCGCGTCAGGGCTTGGCTGCCCTGCTCGCTCGCTTGTGAGGGCTACCCACGCAGGGCCCCAAGCAGCCTACGCATTGCCCACGTAGGGCTAGGAGCTTGCCAGCTAGTCAAAAGGGGGATGCAAGGGACATATCTTTTTGGATTTGAGGGGAGGGGAATCTATGCAAGATTCTTCCCTAATAGCAGTACTTGACCCATTAGAACTTAGAACTGATAAGATCAATGAAGTCAAGCATGATGAATTCTACCCCATTATATTTTAAGTAACCTATTTATAAATTTGGAAATGAATACAAATTATCTCCTAAAGGTTTCCTTTTGGATGCATGAGAGAGAGAGAGAGAGAGAGAGAGGGAGAGAGAGAGCTCTTCTAACAATTGTGTATTGGTGCTAAAAAAACCTAGGTTTAGAATATAATCCCACCTGTAAAATTAAAAATTTACCTTCTAAAATAAAATGTGTAGTTGGAAGAACCTAGAAAGTTTTGTGGGCTCTAATGTATTTGTATGCAAATACCTCTAAATTTTATCAAAATATCCCTCATCTTTTCCAGTTGAAGGTTTCTCAAGCTTTTGTGAAAAAAGTTTATTTTGAGCCCTATAGTGATCTAAATGTAGTGTGTTTAATTTGTCCTTGTGAATACTTAGACATGCCGCTAAACAGTAAGAGCTTATACAACTAGAAAGAGAAAGGCTTATTCACTCGTGATTCGTGTGTATATTGTGTGTGTATGTTATCTCTCTCTCTCTCTCTCTCTCTCTCTCTCTAAATTGATTGTTGCTTTTTGTTTTTTCATGCTTTATAGTTGCATGGACATATGCACATTGGCTTTTTGCCATAGGTCAATTTAAGCTTTAGAAAAAATTTAAAGATACTCTTATTCAAAGTTTATTTTATGATCAAATATGAAACTATTTATTAAATTACTAATAAAATAACAAGGTGAGGATTCACGATGGCCTCCAAAGGTGGAGAGAGAGAGAGAGAGAGAGAGAGAGAGAGAGAGGAGGAGGAGGAGGAGGAGTAGAGTGAGTCCTGACACTCTACTCTCAAAATGGGGGGAGAGATCACAATGGAGGGGCCCCCACCTCCCAAAGAGAGAGAGAGAGAGAGAGAGAGAGAGAGAGAGAGAGAGAGAGAGAGAGAGACATCAAAGAGGGACCCCTAAAGCCTAAAAGGAAGAGAGAGAGAGAGAGAGAGAGAGAGAGAGAGAGAGAGAGAGAGAGAGAGAGAGAGATAGGTTAAAGGAGACATTCAAGGGAGGGGTCCTTCAACTCCCTAATTAGAAAGAGTAGGGGAAAGACAAAAAATTTGGACTTCCACATTTAGCTTAACACTAAGGCCTTTGCAGGCCAAAAATGGATGGAAAACCACCATCATCCCCCTAATTAGCCAAGACAAAAGCATTTGATAGAATCTTAGCCATGTTTAGACATCCCTTATACAAGAGTGTTGATTTAGTTAAATCTAGAGCACACTTTACGGATCTCTCCGTCATACGAATCATCAACCTTAATCTCAATGTTGGTCATCTTGATCATGGATTGAGCAAATGCAGAGTTGAAGGAGGCAGAACCCCCTCCAACGATACCACCAATGATTCCACCGATCACACCCACAAAGCCTCCATTTTTAATGCCTCCGTACCTTAAGATCAATGAACATTTCAAAGTGAGGGTTAAGAGAAATAGCTTTAGTCAACTATAGAAATAGACCAACGAAAATGAAAGATGCGAGAAAAAGAATATTCTAAGGTCAATCATTTTTCTTGATAAATTCAACCATAGAAATAGACCAACGAAAATGAAAGATGCATGAAAAAGAATGTTGTGAGGCCAATCATTTTTTGATATAGGATACTATCCCATTCTTCATGTCTACTGTAGGCCAGATTCAAACATAACAATCCAACTTGGAGTATGCTCGCACCCACTTTGAAAAATTGTTCAGCCCCAAGGAGGTGATATCCCCCCAAGTCCAATAGGCTAGGAGCAAGATCTGGTAGTTAAGAAGAAAATTCATCCCCGAAGAAGCCAAGAGGCAAGTTGACCTCCCATTGTTTCTCTCAAAAATCAAGGCAGCTACAGATGAGTTGGCTCGTCACAAATCCCTTGGGATTGACGACCTTCCTGCAAAATTTTTTCATGTCTTTAAAGAGGTTGTTTCCCTATTCCTCCTGAAGATCTGGGAGGAGGCGATTCAGTAGGGATCATTAAGCTACTCCATAAGAGAGATGCTAGGGAAGACTTGGCCACAAATGGAGGCCACTTACTATGCTCATTACATGCTACAAAGTCTATGCTAAAGTGGCGGAAATCCCAATCACACCTATTTCATGAAATGGATATGTACAGAATAGAAAGGGTTTATCAAGGGGCGAAGGATCATTGAGGCGGTCATTGCGTTATGGGAAGGAGTTGAACATGCTGAGGATATTGGAATGGACTATATCTTTGTGAAAATAGATTTTAACAAGGCTTATGACCGACTTCAATGGTTCTTCATTCTTCTTAGCCTAGAAAAGATGGGGTTCGGTACTGGGTTGATCCGGTTTGTCGACACTCTATTTGGCCATGCTAGGGCAAGAGTTTCGATTAACTTCTTTGAAATAAATCGGTCTATCCGGTAGGTCTACCCCCTAGCTTCTCTCTTATTTGCAGTTAGCGTTGATGCTCGAAATTTCGTGGTAAAAGGAAGAATCATCAGGTACATCTTTGATTGGGGCCTTGTATAGTTCATACCTTCCACAAGCTTGCCATAGGCAAGCAAAAACCTCTTTATACAACTACACAAAGCAATGTCAAGATGTTAGCATGAGGCTTCAAATTTACATGGATATCTATAAGAAACACTTTCTGATACAAAACACTTACAGCCTAATTTCAAGGTGGGTTCCTTTTATTGAATTGAACACCCACACTGCTGGTTGGTCAACATCAAGGCATATGAGACTCCAGTGATGGTTGTTCTCATATGGAAAGATGATGACAGTAACTTCCAGCATAGCACAGTGGAGAAACCAACTCTCAAAGGTCCCAGATGGACTGTTCTTTTGTCTAATAATCACTGACATTTGTGGATCAAGAAGAAACACCTCTGTGTGGGTGTGCAGTGGGAGTTGACTTTTGATCAGGCTGCAGAGACTTTACCTGAGTTAGCAAACCTATTATCTGAGTTTTCAAAGCTAGCAAGATAGTAACACTTACTTAAGACAAGCATAGATAATTGTGTCTGAAATCTGAGCATCTGGATTCTGCAATAAATTAATGTCCACTTTTTCCAGAGCTAGCTTTCTGGCTCCATCTACAAATGGTATCTCTGCAAGCAAACCATCCTTCATTGAAAGTAGAGTTTCTTGATTGCTTGCCTCTATGGACAGGGTCACATTGCATTCTGTTTGCCTCTGGGACTCCACTGCTACTTTTGCTTTCTCCTTAAGCTCTGCTTCCCTCATGTCCTCTATTTTGCGAGCAATAGTCTCTGCCCTTGCCCTTGTATTCACATCATGTGTGACATCTACAACTGTGAGTTGTGGAACTAGCTCAGGGGGGTATAACAAAATTTCCCTCATTTTCTTATCCCTGAAGACATTGGGGACCAGTAGTTTTTCATACCTCCACCTTATTCTTTTCAATGTCTCATTATCTTTGTCCATTATAGTAACCCTGTGGGCATGGGCTGCAACAATGGTGATGTCACTGAAGTACTCCAGTAGGAAGTCCTCTGCTGCTTCTTGTAGAGCCATTAATGCCACCACCTTCCACCTTTTGGTGCCCCAGGTAGCTTCTTCACATATGGACCTCACCATCCTTTGAAAGGGCAGCTTTGGTATGCATAAATCTACACATTTCTGTGCCTTTCTGATTTCTCTGAAAAGTACCATGCAGGTTTGTAACTTCTTCACCCTTGGACCTTTCAGAATTTTATTGGGTTTTCCAGGTCTTTTCTTTGGGGTTGCAGATCTGCTACTTGCTTTAGCTGCTAATCCTGGTCCCTTGCCTGCCTTCCTTGCAGTGGATTTTGTTCTAGCCATTTCACTGTATACAAAAAGAGGAGTCTCTCTCTCTCTCTCTCTCTCTCTCTCTCTCTCTCTCTCTCTCTCTATAGCTTAGCATATTTAAATAGAGAGAGAGTGAGAGACTCCCATTACTAAAGGCGCGCGTGGAGCATGTTTTGATCTCAAAAAACACCTCCGCGCACCGTTAGTATAAGGTAAAAGAAAGACTCTCTCTCTCTCTCTCTCTCTCTCTCTCTCTCTCTCTCTCTCTCTCTCTCTCTCTTTCCCCCGCCTTACATTCTCTCTCTATAACACTCACACATACACTGGTCGATGCACACTACTAACGGCGCGCATAGAGACATGCACACCGGTTATGCCTCTCTACACGCGCCTTTAGTAGAGAGAGAGAGAGAGCGAGAGAGAGAGAGAAGAGAGAGAGAGAGAGAGAGAGAGAGAGAGAGAGAGAGAGAGAGAGAGAGAGAGAGAGAGAGAGAGAGAGAGAGAAAGAGAGAGAGAGGCTCTGTGTGTGTGTAAGTGTGTGTCTGTATTTGTGTGTGTGTGTGTCTGTGTGTCTGTGTGTGTGTGTCTGTTATATTTGTGTCTCTGTGTGTTTGTGTGTATGTTATATTTGTCTGTATCTGTGTGTGTTTGTGTGTGTATGTTAGATTTTGTGTGCCTCTGTGGTTTGTATTGTGTGTCTTGGTGTGTATGTTATATTTGTGTCTCTGTGTGTGTTTGTTGTGTGTTTATTTGTCTGTTTCTGTGTGTGTGTGTGTGTGTGTGTATGTGTGTGTGTGTGTATGTTTTATTTGTGTGTCTGTGTGTTTGTGAGTGTGTGTGTGTGTGTGTGTGTGTGTGTGTGTGTGTGTGTGTGTGTGTGTTGTGTTTGTGACTGTATGTGTGTTTTGTT